>NC_069501.1:203948556-204248556 GCF_027579735.1 Bombina bombina | reverse complement strand
ACTTTCATACACTCATACAATCTCAGCATATGAGCATTTACTGACTCTGGCATCTGAGTATCACTTTCATACACTCATACAATCTCAGCATATGAGCATTGAATGAGCATTTACTGACTCCGGCATCTGAGTATCACTTTCATACACTCATACAATCTCAGCATATGAGCATTTACTGACTCCGGCATCTGAGTATCACTTTCATACACTCATACAATCTCAGCATATGAGCATTGAATGAGCATTTACTAACTACGGCATCTGAGTATCACTTTCATACACTCATACAATCTCAGCATATGAGCATTGAATGAGCATTTACTGACTCTGGCATCTGAGTATCACTTTCATACACTGATACAATCTCAGCATATGAGCATTGAATGAGCATTTACTGACTCTGGCATCTGAGTATCACTTTCATACACTCATACAATCTCGTCATTTTGAGATCTCCTTCCACAATCAAATTCTGCCTCTAACTAATTCTTGCCACTTCTACTAATAAGTCTGGGATGTCAGAATTAGTCTGAGGGTTAAAAGAAACCACATTTTCATGTATTTATCTTTTAAATGAAAACTCGCTTCACCCTGTGAGGTATTTAAGAACTTTCACCTAGATTACTAGTTTTGCGTTATGGTGCGGTATGGCTATACCTCTGAAAAATTGGCCATTGCGGGTAGAATGGCCGGTAACAAATATTACAAGTCGCAGCGGTATAGGCTGTAATGCAAGCATTTTAGTCTTAATGCAACCCTCCATTCCGAACTTAACAAATTATGTTTGAGTGCGGGACTTTCCATAGCACCGTATTACTAGTTGTGTGGTCCGGCTAAAATGCTTGCGTTACAGCCTATACCAACACGATCCATTCCGCTATCTGAGACCAGTAGTTATGGATTTGGTAAAACAAAAATGTTTCACAAAACTCATAACTAAAATGTTACAAAGTACACCAACACCCATAAACTACCTAATAATCCCTAAACCGCCACCCTCCGGCATCCCAAACACTATATTAAACCTATTAACCCCTAATCTGCCGCCCACCCACATCACCAACACTAAATAAATCCCTGACATTGCCGACACTAAATAAAATTATTAACCCCTAATCTGATGCCCCTGACATCGCCAACACCTAAATAAAGTTATTTACCTCCTAATCGGCTGCTCCCCGACATCGCTGACACTTAATAAACCTATTAACCCCTAAATTGCCGGCCCCTAAATTGCAAATAATAAATAAACCTATTAACACCTAAACCGCCAGCCCCCCACATCGTAACTAATAAACTAAACCTATTAACTCCTAAACCAGCGGACCCCACATCGCAAAACACTAAATTAAACTATTAACCCCTAAACCTAACAACCCCTAATTTTAAATTAAAAAGTAAAATATAACTATCTGAAAATAAATAAAAACTTACCTGTGAAAAAAAAAACAACTAAGATTAAACTATAAATTAACCTAACATAATTATTATAATAAAATTTAAAAAAAAAATACCAATTAAAAAACCTAAATTACAAATTTAAATAAACCTAATACTACGGAAATAAAAATCTAACATTACAAAAAATAAAACACTTAAAATACGAAAAATAAAAATCTCTAAGATTACAAAAAAGAATAAACAAAATTATCAAAAATAAAAACAATTACACCTAATCTAATAGCCCTATAAATAATAATAATAAAAACAACCCTTTAACTACAATAAACTACCAATAGCCCTTTTTGTAGTTAAACAGCTCTTTTACATACAAAAAATTACAAAGTCCCCTCAACAGTAAAACCCTTTACCCAACCAGCCTCCAAAATAAAAAATCTAAGTCAAAAAAAAAAACGAAGCTACCCATTTGTATGGGTATTTCCCTTAAAAGGGCATTCAGCTCTTTTACTGCCCTTAAAAGGACATTCAGCTCTTTTACAGTGCCCAAAGCCCTAATCTTAAAAAAAACCACCCCAAGAAATATAAAATAAACCTAACACTAACCCCAGAATATCTACTCACGGTTCCTGAAGTCTGGACATCCATCTTTTTCATGCGGCGAGAAGTCTTCATCCAGATGGCGAGACGTCTTCATCCAGGCAGCGACATCTTCGTCTTCTATCTTCAGAAGAGCTATCCAGGACCGGCGATGATATCATGCGCCGAGCGCCAACTTCTTACGATCACTGCCGTACACTGAAGTTTAATGCAAGGTACCCGTTTCAAAATGACGTACCTTGCATTCATATTGGCTGATTTGATTCTTCAAATTCAAATCAGCCAATAGGATGAGAGCTACTGAAATCCTGTTGACTGATTTGAACAGCCAATAGGATTTCAGTAGCTCTCATTCTATTGACTGATTTGAATTTGAATACATGTCTATGTTTACGTTTTTAATATATTTTACTATTTTGGTGTATTAAAGTATGCTTAGCAGACAGATGAATTAAAACTCTTTTTTTTACTCTAGTGCGGTCCTGATCACTCTTAACAGTTAAGAATTTTGTTAATTGCTCTTTCCTTTTTCTACTCTTTTAGTGACTATCAGAACATTGTTACACATTTACTATCAGCCTGAGTAATAGTATGATCTAACCTTCATATTTTATATATATATATATATATATATATATATATATATATATATATACATATACATATATATATATATATATATATATATATATATATATATATATACATATACACACATACACACACATAAACACACACACAGTATTTATATGTATATAATCTATACACTTTGGTTAATGAAAAATCCAGTGAAGGCTTGAATGTTTGTCTTTGGGCCTGAGAATCCTCCTCTGTAACTTAGTCTCACCCACTTAAGGTACAATAGTCCTATTTCTGCTGAGGGGAACTAAAGAACCCCAGAGCAAGCCACACATAAATGTAAGAACTATGTGTTATACACATTGCGGGATGATCACACAGCAGGACCTCTGACAGGCTTCCATTTAGTGTATTGTAGGAAGTGTTACTGACCATTACTAGAGGATCTCACTATCCCTCTAACAGACTGTGCTCCAGCTCCTCCCACCAGCAGTGTCTACTGAGGTGTTTCTGTTCTCTGTCCAGATGGAACTTAGTTTCTTCTGCAAAAATAGTGCAGGAACTCTGTTTGTAGTTTGCTTTAATCTGATCCTTATTATTCTTGTTACGATTGTTTTTAATTTCGAGCACTATACAGGGTAAACCACTGGTTTTCAAACCTGTATAGGCCACATTTTGAGTATATCTGATCTAGAAAGCAGGTGAAATAATCAGATGATTAGTAAACATGGTTATTGTACCTGCTCTCATCCAAGGTAATTCTGAAAATCTGGCCTATTGGGAGGCCTGAGTACAGGTTTGAAAACCAGGGGGTATACAATATTTATACAATATTTAAATGCAAGACAGGGAAGGCAGTCTAGAAAAGAAGGACTACAGGGCTCCAATCTTTGTAGATAAAAGTTGGGAATATCTTTCCCATGAAGTGTCTTCTAGCATCTGAAAAGATCCAAAACTTGAGTTCATGTTGAAAGTCAATGGCCTTGATTCAATAAAACCACATTTGTAAATGAAGATCTCAATGGAAAAAAAAACCACAACGTTGCAGCTCAAAAAATGCTGTATTCATTAAGATTTATAACCTTCCTTGTCACATCCTGTTCCATTATAATCAACAGAGCAGCATTGGTCTTGCAACTATTCACTTCTCCATGACTATAACAAGTTCCATTGTCAAGGATATCTACATCACAAAAAAAAAAATCACAGTCCACTCTAGCAAATGTCCAAAAGAAAATGTGCAAACAAGTTCAAGTTTAAAGTTAATAGAGACACATTTGTCAGCTTTGGAGAAAGATGGAAACAACTGCAAGATAAGGCACTTCACAAGGGCAATTGGGTCTTTTTCCACAGGTGAAAAATCCAGACCAAGCCCCGAAAATACCCTGTACTATCCTGGAATGGCCACATTAAACTGTTCAGAACTCAGCAGCCCTGCTCTGTAAATTTACTTTGTCCACCATTTTGTGGCTGGGCTGTTGATCCTCCTAGATGCATCCACTTCATAATAATGGAACTTACAGTTGACTAAAGCAGATCTAGTATGGCAGAAACTTCATAAGCAAACTTGTGGCAAAGATGGCATCCTATGAGAGTGCCACTTTTAAAGTCACTGAGATCTTCAGTAGATCCATTGTCCTCCCAATAGAGGATTAGAAGATGGAGATAGCAAAACTAAACTAGGGAGTGCAATTTAAAGATGGAGAAGTGCTGGTTGAATTCTGCAAGGGCTGGCACATGGATCTGCTTATTGAGCAGCACAATTAAAACATAAAGTGCTACGAGTCTGACCATGTCCTACAAATGCTGCCTCTTCTAAACTGCAGCCTGGGCATGGGCCTTGCTAGCCTAGGCCAAAATATGCTCATGACCTGACAGGTTAGTCATTACTATAGGTCTGATTCACAAAAGCTCATCACTCAGGCAACATTATCAAATGTGATTTGTCAGCTCTAAAAGGTACATTCACAGGATTCTAGGAAGGCAAATATCTGATGATCAAAAATTTGCTGGCACAGAGAGAAAGCACACAAAATCTTTGGGGGCTATTATGAGCATTATATTGTAATCTAGATATCTTTCCACACCCAAAAAGTTGCCTCTTTAAAATTATTTGAGGTACATCACAGCACTGAGGGGACATTTTAGATGTTCTCACCAGAGCAGACAGCTTTAGATCATTGGACTCTAAGGAGAGATATGTATATATGGAAGAAACAGAAGACAGAGGGGTGCCTCATGTGTGCATCAGTATATCAAATGATGATGATGATGATGAATGGAACAAATAATCATGCCAAATAAATACTCCTATTTAGCCCAAGTACACCTATGTACTGGTAGGAGCCGGCTGGTAACTTGGGGTGTACCAGCTAACCCTTTCCAGGTATAAGGATGATGATGCAGGAGCACGCTGACCCACTCAATGTGTGGATAATCCCCAGTTGTGGAATGTCAGGAACAGTAGCTGTGCTACTTAAAGGGACATTAAACCCAAATTTTTTCTTTCATTATTCAGATGGAGAATACCATTTTTTTTTAATTGTTTATTTATATCCAGCTGAAGATGCATTGAAATTCAAATACATATTTTGCGCCTCGCAGGGCCAATTATTACATATTAATCACCAATGGGAAAACAGTTAAAAAGTGAAAAAAAGAAAACAATTTAGAAATAAAACAAGCCCATTTTAGACGATATGACTATATGAAGATACACAATAAAACATCAAAATTAAACTGCACATTCTGCTGGGTTTTTCCATTGTATACCCTTTCCTATACTGATTCTCAGTATAGGGCATGTCATTTTTTTTTTTTAAAATTTTTATTTATTTATTTATTTCAATAATGAACATATTTACAATTGTAAGCCAACAAGGTCAAAAAAAAAAAAAAAAAACCTTTTATAATCATCCTTTACATTTGCCGTTCTTGGGTAACACATACCAGGTTTCCCAGTTTTAAAGTTTAAAAAAACAATCTCGAACGGACTACTTCTTCTTAGAAGAGAAAAAAAACTCTCCTCCCCCACCCCCCTACCAAATATTTAACTGAACAAGTTCAGAATTTCTAAACGGGAAAATCAGATACTCTATTTCGTGCTCTGGGTAACTTTTAATGAAAGCATACCATTTCTTAAAAAATAATTTGATCTCATCCTCATTACTTAAATTGGTGTCCCTTTGCTCTAACATGCATTGTTTTTTAAGGTAGTTTTTAACTTCTAAGATGGAGGGAGCCCTGCGTTTTTTCCAATATTTTAAAATTAAACATCTAGATGCAAGGATCGAAAGGGTTATTAATTGTTCCTGAGAGTGTTGCTCTTCATTCTTAATACAAAATATTACCCGCAAGAATGTGAGACCCGGAGGAGAGACCCGCAACGTTTTGTTAAACCAATATTCAAGTTTGTGCCAGAATTGCCCGACTTTCGGGCAACTCCAAAACATATGTTTTAAATCGGCTGCTAGGAGTGAGCATTTTGGACACCTGTTGAAATTTAAATTATGTAGTTTGAAACCCTTCTCTGGGGTAAAGTATGCTTTTTGCAATATTTTGACATGTGCCTCTCTCCAATTTGCTGAGAGTGTGGCCTGGGATACTTTTCTGATAGATTTTTGAATAAATTTTAATTCTATCTCATTTGGGGTAATTAAACTATTCCAACCTGACGTTATCTGTTCTAGAATAAGAAGTCCCTTAATGTTATTTAGGGATTTGTAACAAAAGTTAATTGATGTATAACCACTCTTTGTTAATATCAGCCATTTTTCCAATTCTCCCAAGTCCCAGCGGCAAGCCTGACTTTCTGACCAGTTCTGAGATGTAGTGTCTCAGTTGTAGGTATGCATAGAATTCGTTGTTTTCTAATTTAAATTCATTTTTTAATTCTTCAAATGTTTTTACACAATTTAGTTCTTTCTTGACAAGTTGCTGAACTCTCTTTAAGCCCTTAAATGACCACTTGTCAAAAATGTCCGAGGCTAGGCCTGGGGGAAAGTTCGGGTTTCCTTTTATTGGGATAAATTGTGAAGCCCTACAGTTTACTTTTAGAAGGGTCCCTAGTTTCCACCAGGCTTTGATGGGATTCAAAATAGTTTTAAGTTTTTTAATTTCCGGTGGTAAGGTTTTGGGCTTGCAGTGCACCAGGGCTGTAGGGAGAAATGGATGACAGATATTTTCATCTAATATATTGTTGGTCACGTAGTTTTTAGTAAGGAACCAATCGGTCACTGTGCGTGCTAGAAAAGCAAGATTATATGATCTTATATCCGGCATTGCTAAACCACCATATTCTCTCCCAGCAGAGAGTTTGGACATTGATATCCTGGATCTCTTCCCTTGCCAGATAAAGTTCCGAATAGCAGAGTTAAGAGACCTAGTATCTTTTTCAAACAATATTATAGGGGTGTTTTGTAACACATATAGAAGTTTGGGAAGAAGCACCATTTTGAATAGGGCTATTCTCCCTGAGAGAGAGATTGGTAGATTCAGCCAGGCTTTCAACTTTTCTCGGATTGTCAAACAGATTGGTGTAATGTTAATTTCATATAAATTTAGCTATTATGTGTAAGAGTTCAGGTATGTTTCTCCTTGTGTTTGATATATACAGAAGTATATCGTCCGCGTAGAGTGCAATTTTTGCTTCGTGGTCGAATATTGCAATCCCTTGCAGAGACTGTCTGATTTTTATTGCTAGGGGCTCTATGGCTAAATTAAATATCAGAGGGGATAGAGGGCAACCCTGACGCGTGCCCCTATAGATTCCAATTTCCGACGATAGAAGACTATTGACTATTAATTTTCTGGACGGATTTTTATATACATTTTCTATAAAGCTAGAAAATTTGCCTGTGATCCCAAATTTAGCAAGAGATGTAAATATATGACTATAGAACACTGAATCAAAGGCCTTCTCAGCGTCAATGGCAACTATTGCCAGGTCTGGGTCGCCCTCTACCCCCTCTACGATATCTGCCTTTTGAGAAAAATATTCTGTTATTGTTAATACTTCTCTTATTTTGGAAGCAGAGTTGCGATGCTTGAGAAACCCTGCTTGATCATTGTGAATGACTTGTGAATAAGTCTTGTTTGAAGCCTACTAGCTAGAATTGAGGCTAAAATTTTATATTCGGAGTTGAGAAGGGCTATAGGGCGGTAAGACTCTTTTTGGATTGGATCTTTCCCCCCTTTTAACAATAAAGTTGAATACGAGGCGGTAAAACTGGGAGGTATAGTTTTACCATTTGTGAAGTAATCATTAAACAAATTGCAGAGGTGTGGAACTACCTCGGGGGCTAAGATTTTATAAACCTCATTGGGTAGCCCATCTGGACCTGCCGCTTTATTAGGTGAAAGTTCCATAATTTTTTTGCTAACTTCCTCCTCCGAAATCGGATTATTTAAGTTAGTAATTATTTCTTCTGGGATTGTGGGACAGACTACATTGCTCCAGAATTCCTGAGCCTGATCCGTATCAGGGATTTTTGATGAATATAGATTTTTATAATAATTTGTGAATATTTCTAAGATATCTTCTGATTTAGTAAAGATCATACTTTCTTGTTGGATTTTATCAATAATAGAGGGGTTTTTTTCCCCCTTAACTAATCTGGCCAATATTTTGCCAGATTTATTACCAAACCGGTACATTTTTGCCTGGAATCTAAGATCTTTTTGAGTTTCTGTAAGCAATGTAAATGCATCCCTTTCATTTTTGGCTCTTACATATCTTGACCAGTTAAAGGTGTCTTATGTAGAAGAAAAAGATTATAAGAGTTTATAACAAAATTAGTGACTTCTTTCTCTCTAGCTTTCAACTTCTTATTTAACTTGGCCGCGTACGCTGTTATCTCTCCTCTAACAACCGCCTTTGCGGCACCCCAAAAGATTTCTGGTCTGTCTATATAATCTCTATTATTTTGGATATATTCTTTAAATATATCTGTCAGATGTTTTTTAAATTTTACATCGTTTGTTAGGTAATAGGGAAACCTAAATCTCAATGGAGCATTTTTCAGGCTGTTTAATTGTAGCTCGAGAAAGATAGGGGAGTGATCCGATATGATTATAGGTGTAATTCCTGCCTTTACGTTTTTTAGGCACAGTCTCTCATCTACTAGAAATAAGTCTATTCTAGATAAGGTTTTGTGTGCCCTGGATAGACACATAAAATCTTGCACATCTGGGTTCTGAAGCCGCCATAGATCTTTGACTAATACATTTTGGTAAAGAGTTTTGAAAATTTTTGTTTCTAAATTATTCTTTTTAGATTTTGATTGTTTAAAGTTACTTCTCATCCTATCTAAGGGAGATTGTGGAGCCATGTTGAAGTCCCCGCCTATGATTAGAAAACCTTCAGTATGCAACAATATATTAGATTGCATCTGATTCCAGAATTCGTAGTTTAACTCATTAGGTGCATACACATTGTAAAGTGTGTAGATTTGCTTAGCTATTCGAACTTTCATCATTACGAATCTGCCCTCCGGGTCACTGTTTGTCTGAAGTATGTCATACTGCAATCTCTTGCCTATCATAATTGCCACTCCTCTCTTTCTTCTAATACTAGGTGAGGAGACTATTTCTTTGATCCAGGAGCCCTTGAGTTTCATTGTTTCTTCTGTGTTTAGGTGTGTTTCTTGAAGAAACATAATATCAGCTTTTAATTTACGCATATGAGAAACTATAGCTTTTCTCTTTATGGGGGTTGAGATTCCTCCCACATTCCAGGATACTATCTTAAACTTATCTTGTGGAATAGTCATAATCAATTATTCTGAAAAAAGGGAGCAGAAGAGAGAGCGCAGGGGAGGTGGGGAAGAGAGGGAGGAGAGAAGAAAAAAAAAAAGAGAAAGAAAAAAAAGAACATTTTTAAACCATGACACTCAATTATTTGATTGGAGGGGGGGAAACCCCCCCTAACTTTACCCCTAGCACGAGGGGACACCCTTTTCAAGAATTGTGTTCCTACCAATACAGCCATATTATACTTTAATAACAGATAACAAAACAGCAAGGTGGTTTAGTCCAAGACTCCTAATTTTTTGATCACTAGGCTCCTGCTGAAGAGAAAGAAGAAAGAATAACAAAGAAAGAAAAAAAAATTTATCCCGCAGGTTCTAATTCTGTGAAGAACCTCTCTGCGTCTGTGACATTATCAAAGAAATGAGTTCTGTCTCCAATAATTACTTTTAATTTGGCTGGATAAATTAAAATTGCCCTATGACCCTTTTGAATAAATTTTGAGCAGATGGGTGTTAGATCTCTCCTTTTTAATGAGGTTTCTGCTGAGTAATCCTGAAAGATCAGGATTTTGGCCCCATCTACACTTATTGGCTGTTTTTTTCTGTACTGTTGTAACAATCTAACTTTGTCTAGATAATTCAGGAAGCGGGCAATAACTGGCCTAGGTCTTCTATTGGTGTTACTTTCTGTCTGAGGGGGACCAATTCTATGTACTCTTTCAATTATTACCTGTGATTCTGGTAATTCCAAAAGTTGACCCAGTGTCTCTGTTATAAATGCTGATAGATTTTCAAATTTTTTCCCTTCGGGTATGCCTATTATCCTTAAATTATTTCTACGAGACCGATTTTCTAGGTCTTCTAATCTCATCTGAATTTTTTGTATTTTGCTTTCTGCATCGTCAAGTTTGGATCCTTGAGTAAAGGTGAGGTCTTCCAAATCAGACACCCTTTGCTCTGCCTCTTGCAATCTATTTGAAAATTGTCTGATTTCTACGGATAGCGATTCTATGTCCTGTTTAATTTCTTTTCTAAGGGTGTCGAACTTAGGGGTCAGAGCTTCTGAGATATTAGAGACCAGACTTTGCAGATTTACTACTTCGCTTATTGGGTTTAAATTAGTTGTGGAATGTGTTTCTGCAGTTGCCTCAGTAAGGCCTTTGTTTTTTTTTATCTCTGTGCCTACTCGCCATACTTGGAGATGTGGTTTTAGAAGAAGTATTAAGAAACTTATCCATGTGCCGGGTGTCCGCGTGAGTATTTAATTAAAATAAGAAAAAACACAGATAATGGTGAATTGTGGTATCAGAATGTGCTTGTGGTAGAAAAGGAGAGAAAGAAAAGGGGGGTGAAGGAGGTGTTTGTGAGGGTGATCAATGGGGAGTAGGGAGTGCAGGAAAAAAAAAAAAGATTTATTTTTTTAGTTTTAGTGACTATTTATAAGTGCGTTAAGAGAGTAGAGACTCTTAAGTGAGGTTGTTAGGATAACTTTCAATTTAAATTTATCAAGTAATGACGTGTATGTTTAGTATTACAGTGAGATTTGATCCAAAGGGCCTATCTCAATCCTCCTGGCTTATGGCCTTTGTCTCCTCTGGTTTTAAATTTTGTGCAGAAAGAATATAATATTCCTCTGCCCAAATGGACTTAAATTTTAATCAATCCTAAAGGGAATTATTTGTAACGATACTTATCAGAAGGTAATTTTACTATTTGCAGGGTATTACCCCTTATCTGGGAGTTTATATTTTAAACTAAGATCTTATCTCTTAAGACCTAGGCATAAAAACTGCTGTGTAAACACCATTAATCTTAGCACAAGTTGAGAATAAACATTAGCTAGACAAAAGGGGGAAAAAAAAAAAAAAAAAAAGACAAAGTATATAAAATTAAGCAAATTCCTTCGCTACTTATTTAAACTGACTTTTTTTTTTCTTTACCTTTCCCCCTCTTTTCTTTTCTTCCCTCCCCTCCCTCCTTTACAGAAAGGTTAGGATTTTGAGGAGATTTTGTGTGTGTACACCTGAGTACTGCCCCTTCCCTAAGGAGCCTGTCAATGTAGCTAATGCCCAGTTTTACAAACTTCCCACCATAGAGCTGTTACATATATTCGGCAAACAGTAGCCTGTGAACAATAACTTTTATAAAAGTGAACCAGCCCCTTCAGGAAAAGAAAAATAACAAAAATGATGACAAGGCAATTTAAGTCTAAACAAGAAGTAGCAAGGGAAAAAAAGGACTTTTGTATCTCTGTCTCCTTCTCTTTTCTTTCTCTCTTCCCTTCCCTTTGAAAACCAAAGGAAGAGAATAGGCAGTCCTTTTCTTTTATTTCAACAGGATACAACCGTCCAAACCCTCCGGTGTATTTCTGACCGACAGCGATCTAGATGACCTCGAGGCTTCCACTCCCTCAAGAGATATCCAGGAGGGGAGAGAGAAATCCTTAAGGCTTGTGAAGTGTGTGATGAAAGGAAAGGAGCGTTGCCCTTTCTTGACCCACCTCCTCCTATGCAGCAGCGGTGAAGGAGAGGGGGCCCATAGATCGCCTCTGTGTAGAATCTCAAGACAGCTGTGTGAATGGCGGAGCCAGGGCCGCCATCCTCCCGGAGCAGCTCCAGCCAGGCTATCCCGATGCGGGTTTTACTTTCAGAGTCAGCGCCAGATGCTCTCACAGACTTCTCCTCCCACGCAACACCGGTGGGGGAGGAGGAGCCGCCGTCAAACTCTCTCCGGGAATCCGGGCACTACCTGCAGCAGACCGGCAAGCCTCCGAAGTTCAGCGCAGTAGGTATACAAGCTCAGCACCGGAAGGGGGGAGGGAGACGCAGTTTAGATGATAGGAGGGAATAAGGCAAAAGCAGGGGCAAGATAACAGCTCTCGGAAGGCTTTTTAGGTGCTAAGCCTTGCCATCTTCACTCCTCTTCTCTGGGGGGAATTATGGAGCCGTGCTTGGGACTTTGCTCAGAGTCAAATTTTGGTAAAAAAGTTTGTATTGACTTTGATCTCCTCCTGTATAGGGTTTTTTTTCAGTGGGTTGGTGTCCTTGCTGTCCTTGTAGCAGCCCTCTCTTCTCAGGGCTTGGCGCGTGGGAGACACCGCCAGGTGCTTGCAGCAGGAGAACAATTGCTCAGCTACCTGTGCTAAGCTCCTCCTCCGGAACTCTTAGGACATGTCCGGAGAATACCATTTTAAACAACTTTCTAATTTACTTCTATTATCTAATTTGCTTAATTCTCTTGATATTCTTTCCTGAAAAGCATATCTAGATAGGCTCAGTAGCTTCTGATTGGTGGCTGCACATAGATGCCTCATGTGATTGGCTCACCCATGTGTATTGCTATTTCTTTAACAAAAGATATCTAAAGAATAAAGCAAATTAGATAATAGAAGTAAATAGGAATGTTGTTTAAAATTGTATTCTCTACCTGAATCATGAAAGATTTTTTGGGGGTTTAATGTCCCTTTAATAAGGCAGTAAACCAATGCTTGTATTAAAACTATGTTTATTAAAAGCAATTAAAAACAAGTAACAAGCAATTGTTACAGAGAACATAAGACAAATGTACTCTGTCTGTGCAACGCGTTTCTCAGCCTTAGCATCGGCTGTTTCATCAGTAGCACTACATTACATTTACACTTTAAACACTATCGGCTAGATTTGGAGTTTTGTCGGTAACGACCCGAAAAACTAACGCCGGCTTTTTTCTGGCCTCACCATAAAAATAACTCTGGTATTGAGAGGCCACAAAAAGGCTGCGTTAGGCTCCAAAAAAGGAGCGTAGAGCATTTTTAACACAGCTTCAACTCTCGATACCAGAGTTGCTTACGCAAGCGGCCAGCCTCAAAAACGTGCTCGTGCACGATTCCCCCATAGGAAACAATGGGGCTGTTTGAGCTGAAAAAAAACCTAACACCTGCAAAAAAGCCGCGTTCAGCTCTTAACGCAGCCCCATTGTTTGCTATGGGGAAACACTTCTACGTCTGCACCTAACACCCTAACATGTACCCCGAGTCTAAACACCCCTAGCCTTACACTTATTAACCCCTAATCTGCCGCCCCAGCTATTGCTGACCCCTGCATATTATTATTAACCCCTAATCTGCCGCTCCGTAAACCGCCGCTACTTACATTATCCCTATGTACCCCTAATCTGCTGCCCTAACATCGCCGACCCCTATATTATATTTATTAACCCCTAATCTGCCCCCCACAATGTCGCCTCCACCTGCCTACACTTATTAACCCCTAATCTGCCGACCGGACCGCAACGCTACTATAATAAAGTTATTAACCCCTAATTCGCCTCACTAACCCTATAATAAATAGTATTAACCCCTAATCTGCCCTCCCTAACATCGCCGACACCTAACTTCAATTATTAACCCCTAATCTGCCGACCCAATCTCGCCGCTATTCTAATAAATGTATTAACCCCTGAAGCTAAGTCTAACCCTAACACTAACACCCCCCTAAATTAAATATAATTTAAATCTAACGAAATTAATTATCTCTTATTAAATAAATTATTCCTATTTAAAGCTAAATACTTACCTGTAAAATAAATCCTAATATAGCTACAATATAAATTATAATTATATTATAGCTATTTTAGGATTAATATTTATTTTACAGGTAACTTTGTATTTATTTTAACTAGGTACAATAGCTATTAAATAGTTAAGAACTATTTAATAGCTAAAATAGTTAAAATAATTACAAATTTACCTGTAAAAGAAATCCTAACCTAAGTTACAATTAAACCTAACACTATGCTATCAATAAATTAATTAAATAAACTACCTACAATTACCTACAATTAACCTAACACTACACTATCAATAAATTAATTAAATACAATTCCTACAAATAAATACAATTAAATAAACTTGCTAAAGTACAAAAAGTAAAAAAGAACTAAGTTACAAAAAATAAAAAAATATTTACAAACATAAGAAAAATATTACAACAATTTTAAACTAATTACACCTACTCTAAGCCCCCTAATAAAATAACAAAGCCCCCCAAAATAAAAAAATGCCCTACCCTATTCTAAATAACTAAAGTTCAAAGCTCTTTTACCTTACCAGCCCTGAACAGGGCCCTTTGCGGGGCATGCCCCAAGAAGTTCAGCTCTTTTGCCTGTAAAAGAAAAAATACAATACCCAAGCCCCCCAACATTACAACCCACCACCCACATACCCCTAATCTAACCCAAACCCCCCTTAAATAAACCTAACACTAAGCCCCTGAAGATCTTCCAACCTTATCTTCACCTCACCGGGTTCAACGATCTGTCCAGAAGAGCTCCTCCGATGTCCTGATCCAAGCCCAAGCGGGGGGCGGAAGAGGTCCATGATCCGGATGAAGTCTTCATCCAAGCCAATAGATTGCGAGCTCAATCAGATTGAGCTCGCAATCTATTGGCTGTTCCGATCAGCCAATAGAATGCGAGCTCAATCTGATTGGCTGATTGGATCAGCCAATCGGATTGAACTTGATTCTGATTGGCTGATTCCATCAGCCAATCAGAATATTCCTACCTTAATTCCGATTGGCTGATAGAATCCTATCAGCCAATCGGAATTCGAGGGACGCCATCTTGGATGACGTCCCTTAAAGGAACCGTCATTCGCCGTTAGTCCGTCGGGCCAGCAGGATGTTCCGCGTCGGAGGTCTGCAAGATGGATCCGGAAGAAAGAAGATTGAAGATGCCGTTGATAGAAGACTTCATCCGGATCATGGACCTCTTCAGCCCCCCGCTTGGGCTTGGATCAGGACATCGGAGGAGCTCTTCTGGACAGATCGTTGAACCCGGTGAGGTGAAGATAAGGTAGGAAGATCTTCAGGGGCTTAGTGTTAGGTTTATTTAAGGGGGGTTTGGGTTAGATTAGGGGTATGTGGGTGGTGGGTTGTAATGTTGGGGGGCTTGGGTATTGTATTTTTTCTTTTACAGGCAAAAGAGCTGAACTTCTTGGGGCATGCCCCGCAAAGGGCCCTGTTCAGGGCTGGTAAGGTAAAAGAGCTTTGAACTTTAGTTATTTAGAATAGGGTAGGGCATTTTTTTATTTTGGGGGGCTTTGTTATTTTATTAGGGGGCTTAGAGTAGGTGTAATTAGTTTAAAATTGTTGTAATATTTTTCTTATGTTTGTAAATATTTTTTTATTTTTTGTAACTTAGTTCTTTTTTATTTTTTGTACTTTAGCAAGTTTATTTAATTGTATTTATTTGTAGGAATTGTATTTAATTAATTTATTGATAGTGTAGTGTTAGGTTAATTGTAGGTAATTGTAGGTAGTTTATTTAATTAATTTATTGATAGCATAGTGTTAGGTTTAATTGTAACTTAGGTTAGGATTTCTTTTACAGGTAAATTTGTAATTATTTCAACTATTTTAGCTATTAAATAGTTCTTAACTATTTAATAGCTATTGTACCTGGTTAAAATAAATACAAAGTTACCTGTAAAATAAATATTAATCCTAAAATAGCTATAATATAATTATAATTTATATTGTAGCTATATTAGGATTTATTTTACAGGTAAGTATTTAGCTTTAAATAGGAATAATTTATTTAATAAGAGATAATTAATTTCGTTAGATTTAAATTATATTTAATTTAGGGGGGTGTTAGTGTTAGGGTTAGACTTAGCTTTAGGGGTTAATACATTTATTAGAATAGCGGCGAGATTGGGTCGGCAGATTAGGGGTTAATAATTGAAGTTAGGTGTCGGCGATGTTAGGGAGGGCAGATTAGGGGTTAATACTATTTATTATAGGGTTAGTGAGGCGGATTAGGGGTTAATAACTTTATTATAGTAGCGGTGCGGTCCGGTCGGCAGATTAGGGGTTAATAAGTGTAGGCAGGTGGAGGCGACGTTGTGGGGGGCAGATTAGGGGTTAATAAATATAATATAGGGGTCGGCGATGTTAGGGCAGCAGATTAGGGGTACATAAGGATAACGTAGTTGGCGGCACTTTGCGGTCGGCAGATTAGGGGTTAATAAGTGTAGGCAGGTGGAGGCGACGTTGAGGGGGGCAGATTAGGGGTTAATAAATATAATACAGGGGTCGGCGGTTTTAGGGGCAGCAGATTAGGGGTACATAAGGATAATGTAGGTGGCGGTCGGCAGATTAGGGGTTAAAAAAAATTATTTGAGTGTCGGCAATGTGGGGGGGGCTCGGTTTAGGGGTACATAGGTAGTTTATGGGTGTTAGTGTACTTTAGAGTACAGTAGTTAAGAGCTTTATAAACCGGCGTTAGCCCAGAAAGCTCTTAACTACTGACTTTTTCCTGCGGCTGGAGTTTTGTCGTTAGATGTCTAACGCTCACTTCAGAAACGACTCGAAATACCGGAGTTAGAAAGATCCCATTGAAAAGATAGGATACGCAATTTACGTAAGGGGATCTGCGGTATGGAAAAGTCGCGGCTGAAAAGTGAGCGTTAGACCCTATTTTGAGTGACTCCAAATACCGGCGGTAGCCTAAAACCAGCGTTAGGAGCCTCTAATGCTGGTTTTCACGGCTAACGCCAAACTCCAAATCTAGGTCTATATTTTACTATATTTTTAATTCAAATGTTTTTTTTTTTAAGTGTTATTGCATTAATAGTTTTTTTTACAGATTTTGTAATTTGGACATTGCATACAGGATTTTTTTAGGACATATTGTGATTTATACAGTCTCTGTGGCCAATTTATCAAGGGCCAAATGGCCCCTGATGCCCCTGTTTCTATGCGAGCCTTCAGGCTTGCCGGAAACAGCAGTTATGAGGCAGCAGTCTTAAGACCGCTGCTCCTTAACTGGTCCACCGCCTCTGAGGCTGCAGACATCAATCCGCCCGATCCCATACGATTGGGTTGATTGACACCCCCTGCTAGTGGCCAATTGGTCGCAAATCTGCAGTGGGCGGCATTGCACAAGCAGTTCACAAGAACTGTTTGTGCAATGTTAAATGCACTGTTGGCATTCAGCGATGTCTAGCGGACATGATACGCTACAGCCTATCATGTCTGCCAGACATTGGTAAATCGGCCCCTCTGACTGTATTTTCTGTATAACTTTAACAACTTTAATTCTGTACATTTATGAATACCTTTTACAAACTTCATTGCTCGTTTTTCACTGTAAAATGAATCATCTCACAGTCTCGCAGAGTTGGATGAACAGTGGAGCGTTTAGGGCCAGGCTAGGCTAGCAGGGCTAGTGTATCTTTTGGTTTGTCTGAAGGACATATTTATCTTGCCAATAGTATGCTGGTTAAGAAATTATATGTATTTAATTGACAAAAAAGTGATGTATTCTAAACAAGAAGCAAATACAAAATAAATTGTACTTAATACACTGCAATTTGATTTGCATCAATATGAGAAATGCTATCAGTGCCAGATAAGCCCATGTTAATTTTGCTCTCCCCTGTAAGTATCTGCATTTTAGAGAATTGCATTACTTATTATGGTAGGCAGTTTCCAGCTAACTGGGAATCAGATAAAGCATACAATATATAAAAAGTCTCCACATCACTTTGATTATCACATTTACTTCATACTGTTATTGTTGAAGAAAATACCTAGACATAATTTCCCATTGTAAAAAGGTGGTAACAAGTAACTCCTTTAATGTCGAAGGAAATTATTTATGTTAACAACACTATTTTACACAGTTTATAACATTAATGGGAACTAGGCCTTTATGTGGAGTGCATGTGTCCAAAGAACTATCTGGCAGTAGGTTTGCAAGAAAGATTTAGAGCACCAGGGGACAGCAGTGTTTACACAGTGTATAACATTGTTTAAAGGATTCTTGCAAAATTGCTATCATATAGCTTTCCAGACACGTGCACTCTCCTGAGTTGACTTACCTGCTATTAGCAAAGGATACCAAGAAAATTAAGTAAATTTGATAAAAGAATAAACTGGGGGAAAAAATATCTTTTTTTTTTTTTTTGTAGATATATGCTCCGATTCATGGTTTCATGTTCCGTTAATCTGATTTATTGAATTAAATGCATCATAGCCTCTTTTGTTCTCAGATGTGTTCTGATTTATGTAGACTGGACTCTCACTACTTGTTGTGCCCAAAACAACAAGGGAAACAGATAAAGGGATACAGAAGTATGTAGGAATGCGTGGTTTTTAAAAAAAAAATTATACCTATTTTTTAAATTAGAAGAAAAAGTGCAATATTTTCATTTTATTTATATTTTTCCCCCCACAAATTTAGGGCCAGATTATGAGTGGAGCGCAAAATTGTGCTTTCGCAACACAAGATTTACGTTCCACTCAGTAATACACATTGAGTGCAATGTGAACGTGACCACGTGTTCACATTGCAGGAAAGCTTTGTGCTCATGAGAGTGTGCTTCCATAGGCTCCAATGGGAGCCTCATGCCGATAGTCACTGCAGAGAACCTAGTGCAGCAAGGGGGTAAGTCGCCAGCGATGGGCAGCAAAGTTTAAATATATACTGTATGTATATGAATATATACATACAGTATCTCACAAAAGTGAGTACACCCCTCACATTTTTGTAAATATTTTATTATATCTTTTCATGTGACAACACTGAAGAATGACACTTTGCTACAATGTAAAGTAGTGAGTGTACATCCTGTATAACAGTGTAAATTTGCTGTCCCCTCAAAATAACTCAACACACAGCCATTAATGTCTAAACCGTTGAAAACAAAAGTGAGTACACCCCTAAGTGGAAATGTCCAAATTGGGCCCAATTAGCCATTGTCCCTCCCCGGTGTCATGTGACTCGTTAGTGTTACAAGGTCTCAGGTGTGAATGAGGAGCAGGTGTGTTAAATTTGGTGTTATCGCTCTCACACTCTCTCATACTGGTCACTGAAAGTTCAACATGGCACCTCATGGCAAAGAACTCTCTGAGGATCTGAAAAAAAGAATTGTTGCTCTACATAAAGATGACCTATTCTATAAGAAGATTGCCAGGACCCTGAAACTGAGCTGCAGCATGGTGGGTAAGACCATACAGCGGTTTAAATGGACAGGTTCCACTCAGAACAGGCCTCGCCATGGTCGACCAAAGAAGTTGAGTGAACATGCTCAGCGTCATATTCAGAGGTTGTCTTTGGGAAATAGACGTATGAGTTCTGCCAGCATTGCTGCAGAGGTTGAAGGGGTGGGGGGGTCAACCTGTCAGTTCTCAGACTATACACCGCACACTGCGTCAAATTGGTCTGCATGGCTGTCGTCACAGAAGGAAGCCTCTTCTAAAGATTATACACAAGAAAACCCACAAACAGTTTGCGGAAGACTAGCAGACTAAGGACATGGATTACTGGAACCATGTTCTGTGGTCCGATGAGAACAAGATAAACTTATTTGGTTCAGATGGTGTCAAGTGTGTGTGGCGGCAACCAGGTGAGGAGTACAAAGACAAGTGTGTCTTGCCTACAGTCAAGCTTGGTGGTGGGAGTGTCATGGTCTGGGCCTGCATGAGTGCTGCCGGCACTGGGGAGCTACAGTACATTGAGGGAACCATGAAGGCCAACATGTACTGTGACATACTGAAGCAGAGCATGATCCCCTTCCTTCGGAGACTGGGCCGCAGGGCAGTATTCTAACAAAACGACCCCAAACACAACTCCAAGATGACCACTGCCTTGCTAAAGAAGCTGAGGGTAAAGGTGATGGACTGGCCAAGCATGTCTCCAGACCTAAACCCTATTGAGCATCTGTGGGGCAGTCTTAAACGGAAGGTGGGGGAGCACAAGGTCTCTAATTTCCACCAGCTCCGTGATGTCATCATGGAGGAGTGGAAGAGGACTCTAGTGGCAACCTGTGAAGCTCTGGTGAACTCTATGCCCAAGAGGGTTAAGGCAGTGCTGGAAAATATTGGTGGCCACACAAAATATTTACACTTTGGGCCCAATTTGGATATTTCCACTTAGGGGGTGTACTCACTTTTGTTGCCAATGGTTTAGACATTAATGGCTGTGTGTTGAGTTATTTTGAGGGGACAGCAAATTTACACTGTGATACAGGCTGTACACTCACTACTTTACATTGTAGCAAAGTGTCATTTCTTCAGTGTTGTCACATGAAAAGATATAATAAAATATTTACAATAATGTGAGGGGTGTACTCACTTTTGTGAGACACTGTATATATTTATGTATTTATATGTGTATATACACATTTTAACACATAAATATATATCTATATAAGCATATACATATATATTTAGAGTAATAACCCTTTAATACTGCTTTTTGCAGATATTATTTAAAAAAAAATAAAGATGCTGCATTTTTTTATTTTAATAAAAGAACTTTACATTTTATTTTCGGCACATTTGGGGACTTTTTTTCATTAACCAGAGAAAAGCCTGCCACTCGTAATGGCTGCTTATTTAACGTGCACCCCGTAACTGTCAAACTTTCCCTTTTACAAGTGCACGTTAAATTAGCGCTCCACTTGTAATCTATACCTTAGTGTTCTAACAGTTGTGGGTTCTTAAATTACTATACACCCAAGACATTCAGGGCCAGTCAGGCCAGGAATGGCAAAAATAATATGATCTGTAGAGGTCATGTCACCAATAAGTCTGAATTCCCTGTTCAAATGTGTCTTACTGTGTGCTGCATTTTCTGCAGATGGATGAGTCAATACCGAGGAGACAATTGTTTCTGGAGGCATGAAATTCAGTTATAAGCCACGCTCCATTTAGCAACGGAGGATAATCAGGTACCTGTCGCGCTCACAGGAAAAAGAGGAAGAGAAGGGGGAGTGAGACTTTTCCTTCACAGATCAGGGGAATATTGCCATGGTATTAACACTTGCGAAAGGTCCCTGTAGTAACAAAGCATTTACAAGAATTAGTGGTATCGCTGTCAAGCGAGTCTCTCTCCTGTGGCGTGTGGCACAGATGAAACCTGTAATTATGATGCAGCCAAAGCTGTGTTTGTAACAATGAGATATGAGGGAGTTAAATGGTTAACACCTTACGACAATGTAGTTTACTTTCAGCAGAAATATCCTTTCACACCATAATGTATTTTCAATATAAAAAAATGTCTTTTTAATTTACCAGGAACTTACACATCAATGCCATTTATGGAGCTGAAAGCTTTATTTTAGAAACAGGTTTAAATATGACTGAATGTTAAGGTACATTTAACCCTGTGTTAGACAGGCCGCCCATTATCAAAGCTGCCTGTTCTGTTTCCTAACATAGCTTCATTTAATGAGATGTCTGTTGATCATTGTATGGTTTGCAAATAAAGCAGCACTGGTTAAGATCTGCTGATTCTAATCTAAGGGCCGGAGGATCTAATCTGAGTTGATGAGATTATTAAATAATGCTCATCAGTGCTTCTATTTCCCTGGTGGAATGATCTAAAGCCACTTTTTACCCTGAAAAAAGGGTGTCTCACTAAGGGGCGTATATTGCATTTTCGAATGTTATGTGCACAATAAAATTCGTATTTTGAAAATCTTTAAAAATGAATAATTGAACCATTCACTCAAAAATATGTAGGAAAAATTGTATTGTTAAGGTAAAAAATTGTAACAAAAAAAAATAATTTAAAATTTGTTCATTACTTAACAATTTGTACTTTTAAGTACAAAATACAAAGTGTAATTGTTGTTTCTTTGTAAAATGGGCGTTTCATGAGCGTATATGAAATTGTCTCTCTAATCCCAGCATAATTCTGTAAGGATTTTCGCACTTCAGGTCTTCAGGTCCAACTAAAGGGTTGTGAGCTTTTCTCAAAATACTTAAAATACTAATAACCCTAATAGAAAAAAAACATGCATAGGAAAATATAGGCGATTGTAAGATGTTTTATTCAGAAAGCAGCGTAATGTGATTTATATTGGCTCCAGGATTTACTTTTTTTTTTTTTTTTTTTTTTTATTGAGGAAAAGTGATACAGGCAGTTTGTATGTTAGACATAATACAGGAAATAAACATATCAAATCTGACTGCGATTATTCTACAATATTGAAAGTCCTCCATTTTCAGCCCCATAAATAGCTATACAGGTCTCTCTTGGACCAAACTTGGTGCTTGATTAAGTCCATGGGGTTAACATTCAGCAGGGGAGAGATAAACTGAGGGTTTGCACTGTACAAAAATAAAATAAACATAGGGATATACAATTATCAACACTCATAACAGTTAATACAACAAAACATAGATGTATACCTTCACTAGTATTCCTCACTTTTTGTGCAAGGCTTTAAGGTTTTAAATCAGCACATGAGTCCCAGGGAGTTTTATAATGTAGGGATATAGTGATTTATAGTAATTAAAAGCCATAAACACGCTATCCAGCTCTTTATAGGGTAGAAGTACTATATCCAGTGTAGGATATGGGAATATGTGTCACATGTTATACTAAGGGGGTTTTAGAAAGGTAAATCCTTGAGCCTTTTATTGCAGATGACCGGGCACAGTTATAATACAACTTTATACTGTTAATCCTATTCATACAACCTAATGTAACCAGTCTTTGCTAAACTTGAAGATATGGCTGTAGATAAAGCTGATGGTCAGTCCATGCCACAAGTTGCCAGAAGATCTAGTTTTAAATTAACTATAATACATTTACCCTGTGGATGCAGGTAGCATCATGTTGGGCTAAGCGTTCCTGCCAGAGAGGGTATCCGCAGGCTACCCTATCCCGGATCTAGAGATGTGGCCCCCGCAGAGCACCAAAACACAGGTCCCATCTGCTTTAAGTGAGCGTGAGCGATACTGGTGTCTGTGTGGTAGCTGAAATACAGGGAGTCGTTCCATCAGCTTCCAAGGAGTCTCCGATGCACTGCGGGTCTCAAAGCCTTCCGACTCCAATGGACACAGCTCCTTCCTAGCAATGTCCGGTCTCCGCCCCACCGTGGGCTGCAGCACCTTTCTGCTCGTTAGCCATGGAGCCGGTTCTCCTGATGAGGGTCTTCTCTGCCAGGTGATCTCTTTTGGACTCATTTTAAGCTGGGTTCCCATCTTTTCTTTGCAAGCTGTCTTTGCATCTCTCTGTACTGCTTGCGGCCTCTTTGTGACTTATGCGACACCATGTGGGGTGCGGGTGTTATGCTTCCGATACGCTTTGCTTCAGTTGGATCAGTTGCGGTAGGGAGCACCGTAGTATTAAATAATCATAAGGGGCCTTGTCTTTCAGCTGGTTCATAAGGCGTTCAAATCTTTCTAGGCGTGGGTCGGAGTCCTGCGTAAAACATTGTCCCGCCACACCCGCCATTTTAGTTTTCAGCTGGGTGCGTAGAGGCTAAGGTTATATTTGTAAATTTCTTCCTTTGTAAGTAGAAAAGCCTTGTATTATATTTTAAAAGTCAGTAAGGCAAACAACTGCTGCCAGAACTGTAGACCCGGTATAACCGGGGGGGTCGTTAAACCTATATGTAGGCCGCCACCTTAGGTCTTGACTTGCCGAACTGTAGCCCTGATCAGGGCCGGATTTACATCTCAGGTGCCTGTAGGCACAAAAACCTGAAGCGCCCCCCCCCCCCCCCCGCGGGCCCCCCTCACAAAAAAAAGCACAGTATTACCGGTACTTTTAAATCTGTGCAAAAAAATAAAAACTCTCTAAATTACTTGACATATTTTTACAATCAGCAAACCCTTTCACAAATAAACTGGCTGAGCGTGGCATCACATGACGTGGGCACCCCCCTACCCCAACTCCGCAAAAGAAGTGTAGTGTAGACGGTCCCTTTAAGTAATAAAATGTAAATTTTCCATTGTCCTCTAAAAGTATTGATTTTACAGATAAGATAAGATAAGGAAGCAAGTGTGTGTACACAAAGTGATAACACAATGATATATATTACCTGCTATATATATATATATATACACGCATAAACACACACATCATATAAACACACACATACATAAACACACACACACATATACCCCCCACACACACATATAAACTCACACACATATAACACACAAACAAAAAAATACACACACACACAAAAATACACACACATACACAAAAAAATACACACACAAAAATACACACACACACATATATATATACACATACACACACATATATATATATATATATATATATATATATATATATATACACACACATACAGCAAAAAGAAATATAAATAAAATTACACATTTTAATAACTCAACATGCTCTCTAATATTATCTACATTGGTTACACAAACTAATGCTGCCTAAATGAGTTCACATATATTTATATATTTTTTGTCACCAAAATAAAACCCCAAAACTGTCTGGCTGTTCATTTAACATACACAGTAGCACTTATAAAATCACAGTCTCTCCTCAGGGAACAACATATACAAAAAAGCAAGCCTGCTCTGAGTAGTCTGAGGCTGGGGAATGGGGATAAGAATAGGAGATTTGTTGTGGTCAATCATATACGCAGCACACAGAAGTTCTGAGTTTTAAGATAACATAAATAACAGACCTGGCAAATCTCAGCTGCATCTGTCACCCTTTCAGGACCTCATTTACTGTCATTCCTCCTGCCTATAAATTAGCTGTCCTGAGTGTGCTGCCTCACTGATGGCACCGCGTGGGGGAAAAGAGAAGGGGAGGGGAAAGTTTTTTGTTAGGCATATTTAGTTTAAAGGAGCAGTGCTGTCAGACTGTGGTAGTTCTGTTCCTGTTTTCTTTAAATTTTACAGCAGATGATCTGTGCTGTGCTGCACTCCAATTTCCCCACCCATAAAGGCTCAAAAGCATTAAAATTGTTTTAGAGAGCACCCCTTAGAAGTTCTAAAGGGCATTCTCTATTTTGCTCCCGGTCTATGTAGCAGCCTTAAGAAAAATAATAGGCAGGTGATAATAGGCAGCTGCACAAAAAATTAAGCTAGAAGCACGTGTGAGTTTGCCTACCACCTCCTTGTAGCCAGTCTGATCCCCTGCTGTTGTGGCCCAACGGCCTTGCAAGTCACTAACTGTTGCCGGTGTGACAGTTATTTTTTTCAGCATCTGTAACTATTCTGGTGGCTGTAAATGCAAGTTTATATAATCTTACAAGTTATATTTACTGGGCATATAATAAATGATTGTCTTACACTATTGCAGGGCTGATCAGTCTTCCCGCTCTCTTCCTCTGACTGTCCTTCACTGCCGATGACTTGCTCCTCCCTCTTCCTCTCCTGACATGTTCCTGGTGCTGTGACTGCTTAGGAACATGACGGGGGCTGAAGAACTGGAGGGTTTCCAGCAGTAAAATGTATTAAAAAATAAAGTCAGTAACTCTTTCTACAGGCAGGCGCCCCTCACTGCATTGCGCCTGTAGGCACATGCCTACTGTGCCTAATGGGAAATCCGGCCCTGGCCCTGATGTCATGAAAACAGGAATCAAGCTGTATGATATTTCTATTGTGTCCACTGCGGCTGTTATATGCCGAATTATAAGCTTGATTTGGCTGTTATATGCTCTTTAATCGGCGGATTGTTGAGGTTTCTTTCAGAGCTCTCAGTAGATGCGTCCTGCTAGGTACGCTGCTCGGACACGCCCCCCAGGATTTACTTTTTATAGTGCCCCCTGCTCACTGCTAACATCACTCCACAGTGCAAAGTTTCTCTTTCCAGCGAGCTCCATTAATTTATATAGGTGCCATCTCGCCACTCACAGGGACTGCCCCTTTTTTTACAATAATTCCAGCAATAATTCTGAAATTGAGAGGTTTAGATCTTTGGGCCCTATGGCCTAGATTACAAGTTGTGTGGAACCATTGAAACATTGGCCTTGGCGAGCAGAATAGTAAGCTCCCCCGTATTACAAGTCGCAGCGGTACGGCTATACCGCTAGAATTTTAGCCAATACCGCAACTCTTCATTCCACACTCAAAAAATGGCTTTTGAATGTGCAATTTTCAGGTCACCCATATTACAGGTTGTGCGGTCCGGCTATTACACTAGCGTTATAGCTTGTAACTCAAAGATCAATTCCACTATCGAAGACTAGTAGTTATGGATTTTGCAAAACAAAAATGTTTCAGAAAACTCATAACAAAAATGTTACAAAGTACACTAACACCCCTAAACCGCCATCCCCCCAATCACAAATATTATAATAAACCTATTAACCCCTAATCTGTCGCCCACCCACTTCGACAACACTAAACAAACCTATTAACCCCTAATCCGCCGACCCCCCATATCGCCAACACTAAATAAACCTACTAACCCCTAATCCGCTGCCCACACAAACATCACGACTACCTAAATTAAAGTATTAACCCCTAATCCGCCATCCCCCCATATCGCAAATACTATAATAAACCTATTAACCACTGCACCGCCAGCCCCCCACATCACGAATACTAAAATAAGCCTATTAACCCCTAAACCGCCGGCCCCCCTCATCACGACACACTAAATTAAACTATTAACCCCTAAACCTAACACCCCCTAACTTTAAATTAAAGTTACAATATACCTTAAAATAAATAAAATCTTACCTGTGAAATAAAAAAAGCCTAAGCTTAAACTATAAATAAACCTAACATTACTATTTTAAAAAACTAAAAATAAAAATAAAAAAACCTAAATTACAAAATTAAAAATCCTAACACTATGAAAAAAAACAAACTAAAATTACAAAAAAAGTCTAAAATTACGAAAAATAAAAAAAATCTAAGATTACAAAAAATAATAAATGAAATTATCCAAAATAATACAAATTAAATTTAATCTTATACCCCTAAAAAAAACAAAAACAAAAAAGCCACCCCAAAATAAAAAAACCTAATCTAACAATAAACTACTAAAATGGTCTTTTGTAGGGCATTGCCCTAAAGCAATCAGCTCTTTTACATTAAAAAATTACAGAGTAACCCCTAACAGTAAAAAACCCCACCAACCCAACCCCCCAAAATAAAAAAATATAACTCTAAAAAAAACTAAGCTACCCATTGTCCCTTAAAGGGCATTTGTATGGGCATTGCTCTTAAAAGGGCAACCAGCTCTTTAGTAATTAAAAAATAAAAAAACCTAATCTAAAAAAAACACCCTAAAAATTTAAAAAAAACTAACCCCAAAAAATGTACTCACTGTTCCTGAAGTCCGGACATTCATCTTCTTCAAGGCGGAGTAAATTCTTCATCCATACGGCAACATCTTTATCCAGCGCAGGGAAATCTTCTTTCTTCATCCCAGTGGCGCGGAGCTGTGGTGGCACGGAGCTGTGGTGGCGCGGAGCAGATTTGCCGTCGGCGCAGACGTCCAGCATGGAGCCTCCTCTTCATGCGATCTCCGCCGCATACTGAAGATTGAATACAAGGTACCCCTTTTATTTATTTTTATTTGCATTCCTATGGGCTGAAATTTTGAAATTAGCCAATATGATGAAAGTTGCTTAAATCCTATTGGCTGTTCAAATCAGGTATAATCAGATTTTTTTATTTTTCGTAATTTTAGACTGTTAGGATTTTAACTGTGAGTTAGGATTTTTTTAATCTTGTAATTTAGTTTTTTTATTTTTATTTTATTTAATTTTTTTAAATAGTAATCTTAGGTTTATTTATAGTTTAATTAAGCTTAGTTTTTTTTTTATTTCCCAGGTAAGTTTTTATTTATTTTAAGGTAGTTATATTGTAACTTTAATTTAAAGGGACTGTCTAGTCAAAAATAAACTTTCATGATTCAGATAGGGCATGTAATTTTAAACAACATTCCAATTTACTTTTATCATAAAATGTGCTTTGTTCTTTTGTTATTCTTAGTTGAAAGATAAACCTAGGTAGGCTCATTTGATAATTTCCAAGTAGTTGAAGGCCGCCTCTTATCACATGCTTTTTTATTTGCTTTTCACAACAGGGAAGTGATAGTTCATGTGAGC
Source organism: Bombina bombina (assembly GCF_027579735.1). Classification (NCBI taxonomy): domain Eukaryota; kingdom Metazoa; phylum Chordata; class Amphibia; order Anura; family Bombinatoridae; genus Bombina; species Bombina bombina. The sequence continues at coordinate 204,220,401 of NC_069501.1, read as the reverse complement.
CTTATAGATAACGTTATCACGTCCGTGGCTTGTGGCAGACACTGCACTAATTGGCAAAAATGAAAGTCAATAGATAATAAATAAAATGTCATGTGATCAGGGGGCTGTCAGAAGATGCTTAGATACAAGGTAATCACAGAGGTAAAAAGTATATTAATATAACTGTGTTGGTTATGCAAAACTGGGCAATGTGTAATAAAGGGATTATCTATCTTTTTAAACAATAACAATTTTGGTGTAGACGGTCTCTTTAGAATTAGGGGGTGTTAGGTTTAGGGGTTAATAGTTTAATTTAGTGTGTCGCAATGTGGGTGTTTGGCGGTTTAGGGGTTAAAGGGACATTATACACTAATTTTTTCTTTGCATAATTGTTTTGTAGATGATCTATTTATATAGGCCATAAAGGTTTATTTTTTTTTAAATGTATAGTTTTGCTTATTTTCAAATAACATTGCTTGGATTTTCAGACTCCTAACCAAGCCCCAAAGTGTTATGAGAATACAGTCAGCTTCCTACTACAGCTTGCTCCTGTTTGTGTAAAGGGTCTTTTCATATGCAAACGAAGGGGGAGGGTCTTATTTCTCACTTGCAGTGGGATTTCCAGCTACCTTTTCAACAGAGCTAAACTGAGAGCTTCTAAGTAAGTTTTTAAACAGTTTTATACTGGATTTTTATATCAGTATCTGTGCATCTTATTCTTTATAGTAGTGTCTATTACATGCAGTTCTATGAAAATTAGTGTATACTGTCCCTTTAATAAGTTTACTTTAGTATTTGCGATGCAGGGAGGCGGCGGATTAGAAGTAATATCTTTATTTAGTGTTGGAGATGTTGGGGGTGGCGGTTTAGGGATTAATAACTTTATTTAGGTGTTAGCGATGCGGGTAGGTGATGGATTAGGGGTTAATATCTTTATTTAGTGTTGGCGATGTCGGGGCTGGTGGATTAGGGGCATTTAGACTAGGATTTTATGTTAGGGTGTTAGGTTTTTACATAACCTTCTTGTCCCCAAAGACATCAATGGGGATTGCGTTATAGCGATCTCCATTCCGCAGTTGCAGGTGTTAGCTTTTTTCTAACACTTTTTCTCCATTGATACCTATGGGGAAAAACGTGAACGAGCACGTCAAGTCAGGCCTTGGCTTTTGTGCGGTATGGAGTTTATCGCACCATATCGCACAACACAAGAAGGTTTTTTTGTAACTTTTAATGGCAGCGCTATTGAAAGTGCAGTACCGCTAAATTTTTAGCATTATTTACGCACCGGTTTAGCGCATAACTTATAAATTAGGTGTATGTCTTTTGGTCAGGACCTCTGGGGGCATGTTGACCAGTTGCAGGAGAAGAATTCTGGGTATTGATATCACTGCTCATTGTAGCATATGATTTTGTAGGGTTTAGAGATTTCTTTAAACTGTGTGAAGCATTAGGGATGTTAATTCAGTGTATGGCGATATATTACTGTTCTATAGGGATGTTATTTTCAATCTAACAGTAGTGTTTTTAGCTGAATTCATATATAAACAATACAATGCACCAGTATTTTGTGACAAGTATTAAAGCACTACTAGACTGCTCTTGTAGAACAACCACACATTAAATCTAGCATAAAAACGTCTATTAAATCTGTAGTTATATAAAGAGGTCTAGTATTATATCCTTATCTCTTGCTAGAACCTTTATAGTATATTAAAGGGACATAAAAGCCAACATTTTTTAAAAAAAGATTCAGATAGAGCATCCAGTTATGAACAAAAATGTATTTCATTTGAGTATATAATTTGCTTCATTCTCTTGGTATCCTTTTATGAAGGAGCAGCAATGCATAAGTGGATGCTAGCTAAACATATTTAGTTAGCTAATGCTGAGACATATGTGTGCAGCCACCAATGAGCAGCTAGCTCCCAGATGTGCATGTGACCCTCTATAAAAATATTACATGGATAATGAACAACTGCATTAAGTTCTAGCTTTAAAGTTATAAAACTGCTATTTTAATTGGATTTGCTTATCTGCATTGATATTATTATAGTTTGGACATTTTGTGATTTGCCTACCTGGGAATATATCCTCTGGATATCACATCTAGCAGTCTTTGTAAGAAAATATTGTAAGAGCAAGAGTCTTATGAACGAGTTGGTCAAAAATAGATCGGTTGTGGAACAAATAAATGTTGCTTTATCTGTACTAATCTAGTATTCTGGTTAATAGATATTTGTATTAATATGTCTGAAATAAATTTGTTAAGGTTTTAATATAGTTATAACTATAACCTCTGTTTAGTGTGACCAGCTGAGATTATAACTTAACTTATATTTGTTTCAGTGACAGTATGGGGTTAATTATATTTATAAAAGTGTACAGCACTCACCAGAGTAACCTAGCACTTAGCTGCAAACATCTTTCCCCAGGAAATGTAGTGTCTTCCTTTGGGTGGAGGTAGAAGCTATAACTAGAATACCATAGACTAGAAGGAGTTCCTGTCTGCTAAATACTGTATTTGTATTCTGCAAATTACTGTGAGAAAATCATCAGAGCTCTATTTTTACTTTTTTTTTTATTTTCAGCTATGCACATATACACACATATTATATTTATACATATACACACATATTATATTTATACATATACACACATATTATATTTATACATATACACACATATTATATTTATACATATACACACATATTATATTTATACATATACACACATATTATATTTATACATATATACACACACACACACATATTATATTTATATATATATATACACACACATATATTTATACATACACACACACATATTATATTTATACATATAGACACATATTATATTTATACATATACACACACACATATTATATTTTTATATATATATACACACACATATATTTATACATACACACACATATTATATTTATACATATATACACACACACACATATTATATTTATATATATACACACATATTTATACATACACACACATATTATATTTATACATATACACACATATTATATTTATACATATACATACACACACATATTATATTTATACATATACATACACACACACACATATTATATTTAAATATATATACACACACATATATTTATACATACACACACATATTATATTTATACATATATACACACACACACACACACATATTATATTTATAGACGAGAGCTAATTCATTGGATATTTTTCAACAAACTATCGAAAACCAACTTATTAAACTTGACAGTGAATTAAAAAATCCTCCTCCCACCACTACAGACAGTACCAAACATTCCAATAAAAATTTCACAGTATCTGATCACAAAGCATTGAAACAATTAACTTCAAATAAAAATCTTGTATTTCGAGAGTCAGATAAAGGTGGAAACCTAGTTGTCTTAAATAGGCAAGATTATATCTCGGAAGCCTTTCGGCAATTATCAGATCGCAATACATATTGTACTTTGGCCACCAATCCCACGGCAACATACAAAGGTTTACTGAGGGAAATAGTGAAATACGGCATGGATAATGGCATTATTTCGGCCAATATGTCAGAATATCTGATTCCTGAGTGGCCGGTAACTGCCGTGTTTCACTATTTCCCCAAAATACATAAAGATCCCCTAAATCCTCCAGGGCGTCCCATTGTAGCGGGGATAGGGTCCCTTAACGAACCACTATCAGAATTGGTGGACATATATCTGCAACCTTTAGTTCTAGCACTACCAAGCTATATTCAAGACACCACATCCTTCATTAGACAAATACAAGAGATTTCATGGAAATCTAGTTACACTCTCATGTCTATGGATGTTTCCTCATTATACACGTCAATACCTCATGATAAAGGTTTGGAGGCATTAGAATTTTTTCTAAGATACAGATCTAATCATGATGAGACTACTATATCTTTTTTGTTGCAAGCCACGGAATATTTGTTGACTCACAATTTTTTTCTTTTCGAAGGACGTTTCTATCTCCAAAGATGTGGAACGGCCATGGGCGCCAAGTTTGCGCCATCATACGCCAACCTATTTTTAGGTTGGTGGGAGCTCTTCCACATCTTTGGAGATACAAACCCTTTTAGGCAATCCATTATCTATTACGGCCGCTACATAGACGACCTGGTATTTATCTGGGATGGAGATAATGAGTCTATTGACTCTTTTCACCAATACGTGTCAAGTAATAGGTTAAACCTCAACTTCACAATAGAATCCAGTGTAGATTCTTTAAATTTTTTGGATGTGACCATTAGACCAATAGGTGAAGTAATCCAGGTTGAATTATACCGTAAACCCACGTCGGGTAATAGCATCCTTAAATATGACTCTTGTCATCCATCACATCTCCTTGCCTCCATCCCCAAAAGCCAACTCATTCGAGTAAAACGGAACTGTACCGATCCGAAAACCTATGAAGAGCACGCTGCAGATACCGTGAAGCGATTAAAATCACGAGGCTATCCAAAAACTATTTTGACACAAGCAAAAATTGAAGTAGATAAGGTCCCTAGGTCAGAACTCCTGACTTATAAAAAAGACAGAAGGGGCAAAAAGGAGAGCAATGAGAAATCCTTTTCTTCTGTACCAATTTTTGTAACACCATATAGTATGGAGTATGGAAAGATCTGTAAAATAATTAAAAAGAGTCTACCAATCTTAGAGAGTGACAAAAAACTAAATCAAGTCCTAGAGGGAGGTTGCAAATTTGTATCACGCAAAGCAAAGACTTTGAGAAACATATTATCACCCTCTATGTTGCCTAGAGTTGTCAATGACACATGGTTACAAAAACGTAAGGGGTGTTACAAATGTAATGCCTCACGATGCAAGACGTGCTCTCATATCGTTAAGGGCAATACTTGCAGATCAGAAGCACTAGGTAAAACAAGTGATATAAGATATTTTATAAATTGCAATAGTACACACGTAATTTATCTATTGACTTGTCAAGGATGTAACATTCAATATGTGGGACGTACTAAACGGTCCTTGAAGGACCGGGTCATGGAACATCTAAGGTCCATAGAGGACCCTGATTCCAAAACGCCCATTGCCAAACACTTCAGAAATTTTCATAATTCTGACAAAACACTGTTGAAAGTACAGGGCATAGACTTCATACCTAGACATCCCCGGGGTGGAGATAGGGAAAAGAAACTTGATGAAAGAGAGGTCTTTTGGATTCTTCATTTAAAAACCAGGGTACCTACAGGTTTGAATTCCAGAATGGATGTAAATATGTTTATTCAACGTTGACCTACCACTCATAATGTATCGCAATGAAAAAGTGTCTTTATATGTATAATACTACTTAATTAACGCTTTATAAACTTTTTCTAAAAGTGTAATTTACATTTCAGTGAGGATCAGGTCTTGATGTCCAATTTAGTTATATACCTACATTTATACTTGGGTTTATTTTATTTTATTTTTTGCTTTACTGCATTAATACTGCATTATTTTACGCCACGATAAATAGTAGCATAATGGTTTATACTAAATTGTGATACAATCAATTAAACTTATGTTGCAGTGCACATATATATGCACACACTTTTGTAATGGGTGCCACACAGAGAGGCTATATAGACCAACATTTTTTGTTTTTTGACAGGAACTTAGAGGTTAATGAGATGTGTTTTAATTGATGTTATGTCATTGGACAGAAATCTGTATATTAAGAGCACCTTCACCACCTGTTCTCTATCAGTGAACAAGTGCCCCAGAGGCATGAAACGCGTATGATGTCACAGGAGGTGATGTTCCCCCTGTTCCAGTTCATCTATTGCTTTTACCATGTTGCTGTATGAGGATCTTGCTTTTATTTATTATTGAATAAAGACTGGCTTTTTACCTATCCCTGGTGTGCCGAGGAGTTTCCTTGTTTTTCTTTATATACACACATATATTTATACATACACACACATATTATATTTATACCTATACACACACACACACATATTATATTTATATCTATAGACACACATATTATATTTATGCATACACACACATATCGTATTTATACATATACACACACACATATCTATACACACACATATTATATTTATACATATACACACACCTATTATATTTATACATATACACACACATTATATTTATACCTATTGACACACACATAAAATTTATACATATAGACACGCATATTATATTTATACATACACACACATATTATATTTATGCATATATACACACACACACGTTATATTTATACATATACACATATTTGATATAAATACACATATTATATTTATACATATAAAAACACACATTTTGGGCTAGATTGCAGGCGCTCTATAATTTAGCACTCCACTTGTAAACGGGCATATTTGCTAGTTTGCGGGCGCACAATAATTAGTCAGCCATTATAAGTGGCTGGTTGTTGCTACCACGAGATTGCAGTAGCAATAAACGCTTATAAAATTAACCAGCGCTGAAGTTCCGATGCCGTCTCTGACGGCATCAGAACGAGGCTCCAATAAGAGCCTATGGAAGCTCACGAGGTCGCGTTCACATTCCTGACAACTTGTAATACCAGCGCATATTAGCGTGTGCTGGTATTACAAAGTGGAGTGCTAATATTGCTGGCTAGTGATGTCGCGAACATAAAAATTTGGGTTCGCGAACGGCGAACGCGAACTTCCGCAAATGTTCACGAACCGGCGAACCGGGCGAACTGCCATAGACTTCAATAGGCAGGCGAATTTTAAAACCCACAGGGACTCTTTCTGTCCACAATAGTGATGCAAAAGTTGTTTCAAGGGGACTAACACCTGGACTGTGGCATGCCCGAGGGGGATCCATGGCAAAACTCCCATGGAAAATTACATAGTTGATGCAGAGTCTGGTTTTAATCCATAAAGGGCATAAATCACCTAACATTCCTAAATTGTTTGGAATAACGTGCTTTAAAACATCAGGTATGATGTTGTATCGATAAGGTAGTGTAAGGGTTACACCCGCTTCACAGTGCGCAGTGTAGGTAATATACCTGCCCTGACCATGCTTTGCAGACCAGGTATCAGTGGTCAGATGGACCCTTGCCCCAACACTGTGTGCCAGACATGCCATTATAGTAGACTTATATGGCTTTGGCGTTACTTTTTGGTAATTAGAAGGCTGCTAAATGCCACTGCGCACCACACGTGTTTTATGCCCAGCAGTGAAGGGGTTAATTAGGGAGCATGTAGGAAGCTTGTAGAGTTAATTTTAGCTTAAGTATAGTATAGTAAACAACCCAAAGTATTGATCTAGGCCCATTTTGGTATATTTCATGCCACCATTTCACCTCCAAATGCGATCAAATAAAAAATGTTCACTTTTTCACAAACTTTAGGTTTCTCACAGAAATTATTTACAAACAACTTATGCAATTATGGCATAAATGGTTGTAAATGCTTCTCTGGGATCCCCTTTGTTCAGAAATAGCAGACTTATATGGCTTTGGTGTTGCTTTTTGGTAATTAGAAGGCTGCTAAATGCCACTGCGCACCACACGTGTTTTATGCCCAGCAGTGAAGGGGTTAATTAGAGAGCATGTAGGGAGCTTGTAGAGTTAATTTTAGCTTAAGTGTAGTGTAGTAGACAACCCAAAGTATTGATCTCGGCCCATTTTGGTATATTTCATGCCACCATTTCACCGCCAAATGCGATCAAATAAAAAAAAATTGTTCCCTTTTTCACAAACTGTAGGTTTCTCAAAGAAATTATTTACAAACAACTTATGCAATTATGGCATAAATGGTTGTAAATGCTTCTCTGGGATCCCCTTTGTTCAGAAATAGCAGACTTATATGGCTTTGGCGTTGCTTTTTGGTAATTAGAAGGCTGCTAAATGCCACTGCGCACCACACGTGTTTTATGCCCAGCAGTGAAGGGGTTAATTAGGGAGCATGTAGGCAGCTTGTAGAGTTAATTTTAGCTTAAGTGTAGTATAGTAGACAACCCAAAGTATTGATCTAGGCCCATTTTGGTATATTTCATGCCACCATTTCACCGCCAAATGCGATCAAATAAAAAAAAATTGTTAATTTTTTCACAAACTTTAGGTTTCTCACAGAAATTATTTACAAACAGCTTGTGCAATTATTGCACAAATGGTTGTAAATGCTTCTCTGGGATCCCCTTTGTTCAGAAATAGCAGAGATATATGACTTTGGCGTCGCTTTCTGGTAATTAGAAGGCCGCTAAATGCTGCTGCGCATCACACGTGTATTATGGCTAGCAGTGAAGGGGTTAATTAGGAAGTTTGTAGGGAGCTTGCAGGGTTAATTTTTGCTTTAGTGTAGAGATCAGCCTCCCACCTGACACATCAGACCCCCTGATCCCTCCCAAACAGCTCCCTTCCCTCCCCCACCCCACAATTGTCCCCGCCATCTTAAGTACTGGCAGAAAGTCTGCCAGTACTAAAATTAAAGGTTTTTAATTTTTTTTAATTTTTTTTAGCATATTTACATATGCTGTGGTGTAGCATCCCCCCTTAGCCCCCAACCTCCCTGATCCCCCCCAAAACAGCTCTCTAACCCTCCCCATCAGCCTTTTTTTTAAATGTACACTACTGTTACACCAGATATGAGTGGTGGCACTGGGCAAGTGGGCACAGTATATGCTGTGAGCCTGACACACACGCTGGCAGGCAGGCAACTGCAATTAGATTACACAGGAAAAAAAAAAAAAAGCAGACTGATGTTCTAGCCCTAAAAAGGGCTTTTTGGGGTGCTGTCCTTACAGCAGAGATCAGATGAGTCCTTCAGGACTGTAGTGGACACTGAATACACTAGCCTAGCTATCGATTTCCCTATTAAATCAGCAGCAGCTACACTGTCCCTCCTCTCACTAAGAATGCAGCTTCCGAATTAATCTAAAATGGATGCTGTCCAGGAGGTGGGAGGGTCTGGGAGGGAGGGTCTGCTGCTGATTGGCCGGGATGTGTCTTCTGACTGTGAGGTACAGGGTCAAAGTTTACTCAATGATGAGGAATAGGGGGCGGACCGAACATCGCATATGTTCGGCGTCCGCAGCGAACGCGAACATGCTATGTTCGCCGGGAACTATTCACCGGCGAACTATTCGCGACATCACTATTGCTGGCCCATTATATTTATACACACACACAAATCTATTTATATAATTGTCTATACACATATAGGTACAAATATTACAATGTGACAAAAAAAGAAAGTATAGTTATAGTAGCCTTTAAAAAAAGTACATTGTTAACTCTAAAACTACAGATTTTCAAAACAAAATATCTCAGTGCTTTCAAGGGCATACATGACTGTAGGTAAATCATATCAGCTTCATATTTGCTAAGAGAACGCAAAAAGCCCCAATGCATTAAGTGCTTTGTCGTTGAAAGTTAAAATTCAGGTCAGGCTCACACAAAATGAATCTGCAATGCAGAAAAGATTCCAGACTGTATATGATGTTGAAGTAGCATTTAACTAGTGGCAGAAGACACTGAAAATATAATGAGAATCCATTCTGTTTGTAGCCTTTGAAGATAAAGCTTGGTATTCCTCTGTTTTATAAAGTTCTTATCTTATAATATACAAGTCAGTGTAGTTATTCTGAATGTTTGTCCAGTTGGTGCAAATAAGGGTGTCACCGTGTTCATTTCACCTTGACCGTAACTGTAGCTAGAGAACAGCAATGGTCGGTCTAAGGTGAGAGATAATAGTCACATTAGGGTATAAAAAGAGGTAATTTCAGATTGTAGTAAAAGAGATTAGCTGGTGATTGTAGAATTTAAATTCTTCAATGCATAAGCGATTAAATGCCCTATATTCATTAGGTGCAACCAAATGCCTCACAGATTACATATTCCACAATAGACCTACTACTCTTAATTCAAGAATAACAATCAAAAAGGGATTTTATTAAACAGACGTAATGCAACACAAGACGTATCATTATTTTATCAAATAAGTAATTCCGGAAGGCAATAATTAGGCCCTATACTATTAAACCGCTGTAAAGATGCAACCCAAGAACACGTCTGGAGATGTTGTTTCTTGTTCAATGGCCGTCATTCACCCCTCTCCATCTGCCACAAGGGCCAAGACCAAGTGCTTAAGCTAGAGCACATACAATATTCCAGACCAAAAGGCTGGTTAATCGTACGGCATGCCATACCTGAGGAGAGCTGAAAATGAATGTCCTGGGCTTACTGAAACTAAGTCAATTAACCTTGTTTGAGATGGGAACCTAAAGCAACTGTAAGAAAGATGTATAAACCGATTGTATTTCATTACTCAGGGAGGGTGGGCAAGAAACTTCAGGATCCCAGCAAGTCAAGGACAGATAAATGTGTAAGCCCTTTCTTTAACTGGTGAACGTGTCCTCAAGCATATTAGGAGCTGGGGAAAAAGACAGAAGGGAGATCACATTAAGAGGATACATACAACTCAAGAAGGGCAGAGGTGTTGACACACTGGTGCGTTCCAGTGAACCACTTCCTTCAATGCCCTACTACTCATCTGTTCCCTTTTAGTATCTGAACTTCAGGAGCCTGGAGAATTATCATGGAACTGATGAAGAGGAATCAAAATGCAGTAAGAAAGTTCTATACTGGATTACAGGAAGAACTTAACGTCAAAATTCCAGGAAGTCAAAACTCAGGATTAATGTGTAAACTCTTCCTTTAACCGGTGAGCTAAGACCCACCAAGAAAACTACAACATTGTTGCCAACAAACAAACCAAAACTCTCTTAAGGGCCTTAACACATAATTGCATTCCAGGCCATTATTACTGCATTATGGCATTACACACAAACAAGCATTTACCTCTGTGTGTATTTGTATGAGCAGTACAGGGCATACATTTTGTATTCCATAGTGACACGTTTGCAGCTTTAATTTCTGCTATCATATAATAGCCTGCATCTTACTGTATGTATTCCCTTTCCATGTCATTTTTATCTTTCCTCTCTACATCTGTGCTAATGATGATAATTTTATCTAAATATATAGGGCTCAATTCATGAAGCTGCCCAAGTTAAGTAGCTGTGGTCTTAAGATGATTGGTATGATTGACAAGTCTTGCTCTTGAGGGATTGGTTACAGCAGTGCAGCTGTCCGAACATTAGCTTGTGCAATGCTACACACTCTGCCCAATGCCAGGAGCATGGAGTAAACCTTGTCTGCCTAGCATTTGTTACAAGGGGACCATAAAAACCCAGCTATCATGCAATTTCATAACTATGTGAACAGTGTAAAAATATTTTCTAGGTATAATACATCTACATGCAGGGTAAATACTTATAAATCACTATTGGTACTTTTTGGTAATATTTATGCCACAATACTGTGCACTTTGGCTGAAATGTACAATTACAAAAATAACTAAATGTATGTTTCCTCTTACTCATTTACTGTAGCCACACATATTATATACAGTTTTTCTCACCATTAAATGGACTTTCTAAAGATACTATTATTTTCATCATATCTTATAATTTGCTATATTTTATTTATAAAATATGATGAAAAAAAAATCTGTTTCACTTCTACAACCACCATAAAACACCCATGCTAAATAGTTTCTAAATTTTGTCCTGACTTTAGAAATACCCAATGTTTACATGTTCTTTGCTTTTTTTTACAAGGTTTAGGGCAATAAGTACAAGTAGCACTTTGCTATTTCCAAACCATTTTTTATTTTTTTTCAAAATTAGCGATAGTTACATTGTAATACTGATATCTATCAGGAATCCCTGAATAACCCTTCACATGTATATAGTTTTTAAAAGAAGACAACCTAAGGTATTAAACTTGGGGTATTTTGACTCTTTTCATGCAACCATTTTACCACCAATCTATGCCAAATTAAAATAAAAACAAAAATGGTGATTTTTTGACAAAATAGCAATTTAAGAATACATTTACTGAGAACGTTAAGAGTTACTAACAAAAAACACCTTAATATGTGCTTAAAAACATCTCCTGAGTGCAGTGATACCACCCATGAATAGGTTTGTCAGGTTCTCAGAGGGTTAAAAGGCCTTATTTTTAGGGGGCGCATTCCAGTTTTCCAACTTGGAATTTTCACATCTCATGCACCCATGTCCTATTTGGGACATTTTTGAAGCCGTCCAATGTAGTTTACCCTCATCAAACCATATATTTTTGAAAAGTAGACACCCTAGGGTGTTTGAAATGCTGGTATTTTAACACTTTCCATGCACTAATTCAACAACTAGTCTTTGTCAAACTTTTGGGTAGTCATTTTTTTGTGTTATTTTTCACACTCGAATTTTAGGCATGGATTCTCAGCTCCTGTTATGTGTAACTGACACAAAACACCTCAATATGTGTTCAACAACATCTCCTGAGTACAGTGATATCACCTATGCATAGGTTTGTTAGTTTGTTTGGGGGTTGCAATGCCAAACTTATGACATGTGTATGTGTTTGTGATTTTTTTTCACATTTAACATATCTTCTTTGCCTATCTTCTTTTTGGGGGCCTTTTTACGTACTCCAATTTATTTGCTTGCCATGAATGTGCATATATTTGAAAAGTTGACAACCCAATGTATTTTATATGGAGTGTTTCAATGCCTTTGATGCAACTGTTTTAGCCCAAATATTTGGAGAAAGTGTATGGTGGTAATTTTTCCATTTTCATTTTTACACATACATTGCTTTTTGACTATGATTTAGGAGAGCCTGTTGTAAGTTATTGCAAGAAAACACTCCAGGTTATTTTCTGCAAGACCCCCTGACTACACCAATGCCCCCCATACATAGGTTTGCCAGGATTTTGGGAAGGTTTAGTTACAATTGTATGACTTGTAATTTGAGTTGAAAGTGAAAGTATTTCTTCTGATAGGCCTATATTTAGTTTGGAGACTAATTGCATACCCCAGTTTTATGTATTGCCATGAAAGTGTATATATATATATATTTTTTTTTTATTTTAATATTTTTATTGAGGCATAAAGAAAATACAATTGAAAGCATCATTTGCTTCAGAAACAGAATGATAACCATAGTCAAGGAGAATAATAAATACAAAATACCATGGCCGCTATGTACTGTATACATAAGTGAGTACATCACAATCATAACACTCAAGTGGCAAGGCACAAAGATTTGACTATAAACAGATATAACAAATGCTAGATAACTTAGCCCCATTTTTTTTTTTTAATTGTATAGAGAAGTTCCCCTCATAATTGCATATAATTTAACACATATTACCCCAGCTAAACTCTATCAGCCTCTCTTGGACTGCTGAAACCATAGAAAGGAAGATATCTGGGGGCATGTAGGGGAAAAAGATAAATGTGTGTGTATGTATATAGGGCCACTTTTGGACCCACAGGACTGTAGTTGTACGAAATAAGACTTAGTAGAGAAAAGTGTCCCCTCGTTTATACTGTATCAGCCACTCTTGGGCCACTTGCCATCCAGGAAAATTAGAGAGGGGAAGTGAGGAAGAGAAAATTAATGGTTTTCTTTTATAAGTCGAAAGTTAAATTGAGAAGGAAACCATCATTACTAGTATTTTAGGGGATGCATTTGGGGGAGGAATTAAAGTAAAAGATATTTACGCATATAAACATCATAGGATTCCACAAAATAAGGCATGGTAAAAGTATCTTGCATAAAAAGAATGCTATGTCAATAGACAAGTATTTTAAGATACACATTTGGGGGAGGACTAACAACAAACATTATCACTAGGTACTGAGAAATGTGAGGGAGATGTCATAGAAATATCAATCTAGGGTCAGCAGATAGGTAATTGTCAATACCAATATAATAGAATAAGTGACTTCCCATCGTCCAAATGTGTACCAACTATTGTATGGACAATAGTGAGAATAAGAATTCAGCAGAGTACACAGTCTTATGTACAGACTAGTAGTTACCCATATTAATATTAATAGTAGGGGTCCTCAATATAATATTTTGGTGTGCTATCTCAGCCACAGACAACACGCCATTGAAATAGGAACAGTTTGAACGACCCCTCAAGTATCTATACTCCCAATGCTTAAAAGTCAGGAGCCTAATATGAGGCAGAATGTCGTATTCCATGGAAATTCTATATGAGGGTTAAGCTTAGTCTGACTTTTTGTGCAGTTTCAAGATATTTCAAAGTATAAATAGGGTGCTGTGAGGTACTTTATATCACTGGACCCAGGTAAGGGATTTAAATGAGATGGTGGAGATCTACTCACTAGTATATTAGATTGTTGGTCATAAGTGACTGTATTAAGCTAAAGCATTACCTATATTGTCCCTTGTTGGTTAACTTTGTAATGTTTAAACCTATCTAGTCCTACTTATATGGAGATACTCAACCCATAATAAGGGTGTAGTGAGCGACTAATACTATAAATATGTATTAGTATACTTGACAAAATACAGCAAAATTATGAATTCCAATTTCTCAGAATGGACATAAAGGCTAGGAATTACAAGCTCCTCCTGGTGAATCATTCTATCACACTTTATCCATAGGGCATAACAAGTTTGGAATTGGGAACAGATAATGTGGGTATAATAAGTGACTGAAATAATAAGGTTCACACCCCCCAGCCTAATAGGTATAACAATACGTAGAATTAGTGTTATTAAGTAGGCTAGCATCCCCTGATGGATCATAGTAACATGCAATATCTATAGATCAGACTAGGGTTAGATTGGGTCAAACAGAAAATAAATTACAACATAGGGACCATGTATGACTAAAGGACAGCTTAACTAGATCAAAAAACATGTGGAGTACATAACAAACTAAAAAAAACCTAAGACCAATAGATACAAATAGTGTGTATGAATAGAGTACTTAAAAGGGACAGTTTGAGCCATCCATAGCTGTCATTCATACCTCCGGCTAAAAGTTATCATATATAACAGCTTTTTCATTACACACATAACGGATCTCACAAAGTCCTCATATAATGGTATTAGAAATTCATCCTAACTTCTCTCCAGCTCGGCAGTACCAATAATGAGATGAACTTTGATTGCCAATCAGCCTACTCCATGTCGGTCGACTTGGCAAGGTCTCCCTCTAATGAGGAGTCCTGAGTGTGGGGGACACTCGTTATGGCATCCCAGATCGGCAATGAGCTCTCCACTCATTTTTCTTTCAGCTCCGATCGCAATCAAGGGTGAATGGATAGGCGGGAGCAGACTGGGGATTTCAAATCTACTGTAGGTCCGTCTCTGCCTCTCAGCATCGGCCGCAGGCACCTCTCTGATGCTATACGGGCAAGCTGTCACCCAAGTTAGAGCAGAAAGCACCTCCGTTTGCTTCTCATGTTTGGCTCTCATCGGCTGCTTATGTATAGGTGGCTGCACAAGGCGGGTCCAGGTTTCCGCAGCCCCATGGTCCAATTGGGAATCCAGGGTGGGTGAGGGTTTTTTATTAACTGGGCTTGCGTTGCCCTTCTGGTGGCAGGAAGAAGTCTGTATAGTAGACACATCTGGCTTTATGAATGCATGCCTATGACCTGGTTCATCTATATGTGCGTAGCGGTTGTTACCAGTTTGTCTTTAGCATTCATGAGTCTTATTGCTGGGCAAGTTTGACCGGGGCGGTGGCAGTGTATTTTTGTAGTTATACAGGGAGTGCAGAATTATTAGGCAAATGAGTATTTTGACCACATCATCCTCTTTATGCATGTTGTCTTAATCCAAGTTGTATAGGCTCGAAAGCCTACTACCAATTAAGCATATTAGGTGATGTGCATCTCTGTAATGAGAAGGGGTGTGGTCTAATGACATCAACACCCTATATCAGGTGTGCATAATTATTAGGCAACTTCCTTTCCTTTGGCAAAATGGGTCAAAAGAAGGACTTGACAGGCTCAGAAAAGTCAAAAATAGTGAGATATCTTGCAGAGGGATGCATCACTCTTAAAATTGCAAAGCTTCTGAAGCGTGATCATCGAACAATCAAGCGTTTCATTCAAAATAGTCAACAGGGTCGCAAGAAGCGTGTGGAAAAACCAAGGCGCAAAATAACTGCCCATGAACTGAGAAAAGTCAAGCGTGCAGCTGCCAAGATGCCACTTGCCACCAGTTTGGCCATATTTCAGAGCTGCAACATCACTGGAGTGCCCAAAAGCACAAGGTGTGCAATACTCAGAGACATGGCCAAGGTAAGAAAGGCTGAAAGACGACCACCACTGAACAAGACACACAAGCTGAAACGTCAAGACTGGGCCAAGAAATATCTCAAGACTGATTTTTCTAAGGTTTTATGGACTGATGAAATGAGAGTGAGTCTTGATGGGCCAGATGGATGGGCCCGTGGCTGGATTGGTAAAGGGCAGAGAGCTCCAGTCCGACTCAGACGCCAGCAAGGTGGAGGTGGAGTACTGGTTTGGGCTGGTATCATCAAAGATGAGCTTTTGGGGCCTTTTCGGGTTGAGGATGGAGTCAAGCTCAACTCCCAGTCCTACTGCCAGTTTCTGGAAGACACCTTCTTCAAGCAGTGGTACAGGAAGAAGTCTGCATCCCTCAAGAAAAACATGATTTTCATGCAGGACAATGCTCCATCACACGCGTCCAAGTACTCCACAGCGTGGCTGGCAAGAAAGGGTATAAAAGAAGAAAATCTAATGACATGGCCTCCTTGTTCACCTGATCTGAACCCCATTGAGAACCTGTGGTCCATCATCAAATGTGAGATTTACAAGGAGGGAAAACAGTACACCTCTCTGAACAGTGTCTGGGAGGCTGTGGTTGCTGCTGCACGCAATGTTGATGGTGAACAGATCAAAACACTGACAGAATCCATGGATGGCAGGCTTTTGAGTGCCCTTGCAAAGAAAGGTGGCTATATTGGTCACTGATTTGTTTTTGAATGTCAGAAATGTATATTTGTGAATGTTGAGATGTTATATTGGTTTCACTGGTAAAAATAAATAATTGAAATGGGTATATATTTGTTTTTTGTTAAGTTGCCTAATAATTATGCACAGTAATAGTCACCTGCACACACAGATATCCCCCTAAAATAGCTAAAACTAAAAACAAACTAAAAACTACTTCCAAAAATATTCAGCTTTGATATTAATGAGTTTTTTGGGTTCATTGAGAACATGGTTGTTGTTCAATAATAAAATTAATCCTCAAAAATACAACTTGCCTAATAATTCTGCACTCCCTGTATACACATGGTGGGGCCACGGTGGCTGCAGGATTCAAGAGGAGCTTACATAGTTCTGCTTCTAGACTCCGGTAGTGATCCCGTATAATCTGCACCATCTTGCCTTCCCACCTGTTTAGGGCCTCCATTTTGCAACATTACTTGTATAACTCCCCTTCAAACACTCTTATCAGTATTCAGTATGTCCGATAGGAAGGTTCCCTTCTTTAGTATAGTAGGCAGTCTATGAGAGACTGTTCGAAAGTGTATATATTTTAAACGTTGACACCCCAAGGTATTGTATATGGAGTGCTTTGATGCAACCATTTTTGCCCAAACAATTGGAGAAAGTTTATGGTGGTAATTTTTAAATTTTCATTTTTACACACACATTCCTTTTTCACTACGATTTAGGATAGCCAGTTGTAAGTTATTGCAAGAAAACACTCCAGGTTGTTTTCTGCAAGACCCCCTAATTACACCCATGCATAGGTGTGCCAGGATTTTGGGAAGGTTCCGTTACAATTGTATGACTTGTAATTTGAGTTGAAAGTGAGAGTATTTCTTCTGATAGGCCTATCTTTAGTTTGGGGCCTATTGCATACCCCAGTTTTATTTATTGCCATGAAAGTATATATATTTGAAATGTTGACACCCCAAGGTATTGTATATGGAGGGCTTTGATGCAACCGTTTTAGCCAAAAAAATTGGAGAAAGTGTATGGGGGTAATTTTTCAATTTTCATTTTTACACACACATTGCTTTTTGACTATGATTTAGGAGAGCCAGTTGTAAGTTATTGCAAGAAAATGCTCCAGGTTGTTTTCTGCAAGACCCCCTGAGTACACCCATACCCCCCATGCATAGGTTCGACAGGGGTTTTGGTAAAATACAGCACCAGTTTTAGAACTTATAAAAAAAATAGAACATTTAAAAGAAAAAAACTCAGTAACAGTAAATGTAAGCACCCCCCCCCCCAACAAAAAAAACCCCACAATGGCAAATGTTAAAAAAAATAAAAAAATTACCAGAGTATGATACCGCTTGAAGCAGTCACCAATGCAGAGTCCAGGCTGTCCAGGGCAATCAGGACAGTAAAAGGCGGTGTCCCTTCTCTACCCCTCTTGGTACAGACTCTGCATTTTTTTCTGAGGATTCTGCTTCGCCGCAGTGGGGAGGGTGTTGAAAATAAAATGGGTAGCCCCAACTCTGCTCTCTCCCAGCCCCGCCCGGGGAGTAGGTGCATCTTGGTACAAAATCCCCGAAATGATCTGGAGCTGAAACTGTAAAAAAGTCAGTTTCATTTCGGGGTTTGCTTTTTTGAACAATAAAAAAGCGTTGTGGGTTGCAATCTGCATTAAGTAAATTGCAACTTTTTTTGTACCAGGCCTTTGTCTTCCCCATTATTAGGTAGGGCTGCAACAGCTGATCTGCTAGATCAATCCCACCCATATGCTCTCTGTACTTAACTGCCAACAGCTCCTCTTGGCGCAGAGCTGAGGTCTCCCCCTTTAGTAGCCGAGTGCGTGCAAGTTGTCTTGGGAAACCTGCGCGGTTCTTTCGAATTGTACCACAAGCTACTATATCAAAACAATACAGTAGCTTGAACAAAAGGATACTTGTATAAACATTGTCTACATACAAGTGGTACCCTTTGTTCATTAGGGGTAAAATCAGGTCCCAGACAATCTTGCCAGTGGTTCCCATATGTTCTGGGCAGCCTGGAGAGACAAGGTGGTTATCCTTTCCCTTGTACACCCGGAAGGCCTGAGTACACCCAGTCTCGCTCTCACAGAGCTTATACACCTTTACTCCATACCTGGAGTGCTTGGAAGGAATATACTGCTTGAATCCCAGCCTTCCCTTATATTTCATCAGGGATTCATCCACGCATATATTCCTTCCAGGTGTATAAGCCTCTGCAAACCAGGCAGTAAAGTGGGTAATCAGGGGGCGGATTTTATACAGCCTATCAAACTGGGGATGCTCCCTAGGGGGGCACAGGCTTTCCTAAGATATAGTGAGTCCACAGCATCATCAATTACTAGTGGGAACCAATACCCAAGCTAGAAGACACAGATGATTAGGGAGGGACAAGACAGGTAACCTAAAAAGAAGGCTCCACCGCTTGAAGAACCTTTCTCCCAAAGAAGCCTCAGCCAAGGCAAAAGAATCAAATTTGTGAAATTTGGAAAAAGTATGCAGAGAGGACCAAGTTGCAGCCTTGCAAATCTGTTCCACAGAAGCTTCATTTTTGAAAGCTCAAAAAGAAGAGACAGCCCTAGTGGAATGAGCTGTGATTCTCTCAGGAGGTTGCTATCCAGCAGTCTCATAAGCCAAATTAATTAAACTCTTCAACCAAAGAGAAAGAGAAGTAGCCATAGCTATCTGACCCTTGTGTTTCCCAGAAAAACAAAAAATGCAGAAGACTGACAAAAATCCTAAGTCGCCTGCAAGTTGAATTTCAAAGCACCCACAACATCCAAACATTCCTTATGAGAAGAAGGATTAGGACATAGAGAAGGAACAACGATTTCCTGATTAATATTCCTGACCGAAATAACTTTAGGAAGGAAACCTAACTTAGTTCGAAGAACCACCTTATCAGCATGAAAGATAAGATAAGGTGAATCACAATGCAGCGCTGAGAGTTCTGAAACTCTTCAAGCAGAAGAAAAAGCAACAAGAAACAAAACCTTCCAAAATAACCTCTTAATATCTAAGGAATGCATAGGCTCAAACAGAGCCTGCTGTAAAACCTTAAGAACAAGGTTAAGACTCCATGGAGGAGTAACAAGTTTAAACACAGGCCTGATTCTGACCAAGGCTTGACAAAAAGATTGCACATCTGGCACATGTGCTAGACGCTTATGCAACAAAATAGAAAATGCAGAAATCTGACCCTCTACCGTACTTGCTGCCAAACCCTTCTTCAGACCCTCCTGGAGAAAAGACAGAATCCTAGGAATCCTGACTCTACTTCAAGAGAAACCTTTGGATTCACACCAATATAGATATTTACGCCATATCTTATGGTAAAACCTTCTAGACTCAATCACTGACTCGGAAAACCCACGCTTAGACAAAATTAAGCGTTCAATCTCCAAGCAGTCAGCATCAGAGAAACGAGATTTGGATGAAGGAAGGAACCCTAAAGTAGAAGGTCCTTCCTCAGAGGTAGTCTCCAAGGTGGAAGAGATGGCATATCCACTAGGTCTGCATACCAGATCCTGCGAGGCCATGGCGGTGCTATGAAAAACACTGATGCCCTCTCCTGCTTGATATGAGCAATGACTCGCGGAAGGAGAATGAACGGAGGAAACAGGTATGCCAGACTGAAAATCCAGGGGACCGCTAGAGCATCTATCAGAGCGGCCTGCGGATCCCTTGACCTTGAACCGTACCACGGGAGATTGACATACTGCTGAGACGTCAATAAATCCAGCTCTAGTAACCCCCACTTGAGGGTTAAGCTTGAAAACACCTGGAAGGAGTTCCCACTCCCCCGGATGAAAAGTCTGTCTTTTCAGAAAATCCGCTTCCCTATTGTCAACTCCTGGAATGTGGATCGCGGATAGACAACAGATGTGGGTCTCCGCCCACTGAATAATTTGAGCCACCTCTTTCATGGCTAAGGAACTCTGAGTTCCTCCCTGGTGGTCGATGTTAGCCACTGAGGTTATATTGTCCAACTGGAACCTGATAAACCAGGCTAAAGACAACTGAGGGCGAGCCAGAAGAGCATTGAAGAATGCTCTCAGCTCTAGGATATATATGGGAAGAGCTGACTCTTCCCGAGTCCAGAGACCCTGACAGAGATGTTCCTGAGACAGCCACCACAGAAGAGATTCTCTTGTCGCTGGATCCAGATTTATTCATTGGGACTGATCCGCATAATCCCAGATCCATTGCCCTAGCATGCACAATTGCAGAGCTCTCAGAAGGAACCGAGCAAATGGAATGATGTTCAAGAAAGCTACCATCAGACCAATTATCTCAATACATTGAGCCACTGACGGCTGAAGCGAGGACTGAAGGGCAAGACAAGAATCGGATTATTGCCAATAGAGCCCCCAGAACCTCTGAGAAAATTCTGGGGGCTGTGGCAAGGCCAAACAGCAGAGCTACAAACTGAAAATGATTGTCTAAAAAGGTGAATCTCAGAAATTTGTGATGATTCCTGTGAATGGGAACATGAAGGTAGGCATCCTTTAGGTCTATGGTCGTCATGAACTGACCCTCTTGGACCAAGGGAAGAATGAAACAGATTGGAATAGAACCCCAGACCCTGTTCCTGAATCGGAACTGGAACTATCACTCCCAGGTTGGAAAGATCCTGAACACACTTTAAGAATGCCTCTCCTTTAATCTGGTCTACAGATAATCTTGAGAGGAGGAACCTACTCCTGGGAGGAAAGGTCCTGAATTCTAGCTTGTAACCCCAGGATACAATGTCCACCGATCATGGATCTGGGACATCTTGTATCCAAACTTGAGCGAAATTAGTAAGTCTGCCCATTGGATCCAATCCCGAATCGGGGGGCAAACCCTTCATGCTGACTTGAAATCAGCTGCAGGTTTCTTTGATCGCTTCCCCTTGTTCCAAGATTGATTGGGTTTCCAAGAAGGCTTGGACTGTTCCTGCTTGGAAGAGGGAGGGGAAGGCTTACCTCTGAAGTTATGAAAGGAATGAAAATTACTCTGACGTCCTTTCTGTCTATTCTTCTTATCTAATGGCAGAAAAGATCCTTTTCCACCTGATATAACTGAAATTACTTTAGCCAGGCCCGGTCCAAACAAGGTCTTACCCTTGTAAGGGATCGCCAAAAGCTTGGAGTCAGATGAAACATCTTCAGACCAGGATTTTAACCATAAAGCTCTGCGAGCTAGTACAGCAAAACCAGATATTCTTGTTCCCAACTTAATGACTTGTAACGAGGCATCCTTGAAAAAGGAATTGGCTAACTTAAGAGCCTTACTCCTGTCCTGGATCTCCTCTAATGGGGAGACTGCCTGAGTAGAATAAGACAATGCATCAAACCAGTAGGAAACCGTACTGGTGACAGTGGCAATACACACTGCGGGTTGCCATTGGAGACCCTAATGAATATACATCATATTAAGCTTCTTGTCCATTGGATCCTTAAAATAACAGCTATCCTCTATAGGAATAGTGGTTCTCTTGGCCAAAGTGGAGATCACTCCCTCCACCTGAGGAACCGTCTGCCACGACTCCTTAATGGAGTCAGCTATTGGAAACATTTTCCTGAAAATAGGAGATTGAGAAAGAAAATTCAAGGCCTCTCCCACTCCTGAGCAATAATCTCTGTAGCATGGTCTGGTACAGGAAATACATCAAAGTATTTATTTAACTTACTAGATTTCTTAGGATTGACTATGATAGTGGTATTGGAGTCGTCCAAGGTAGCCAAAACCTCCTTTAGCAACATACAGAGTTGTTCCGGCTTAAAACTGAAGGATACAACTTCAGCATCAGGAGAAGGAATTATACTGTCTGAGTCAGAATTTCACCCTCAGATGCTACCGATGTGCCTTCCTCCTCAGACCTCTGAGAAGGAACAGCCGATAGCCACAACCCGATCAGAAAGCTTAACTGAATCAGTAAATTTCCTCTTGCGTTTTCCCAGAAATATGGGAAAAGCAGACAACGCCTCAGAAACCGCAGAGGATACCTGGGCGGCAATGTCTTGCAAAGAAACTCCTACAGGATCATGAGATGAACCGCAGAGCATTGCATGTGGTGACGATAGTGATTGGGACGCTTGAGGATAAAGCTGTGGTAATTCTGATACGGGAGAAACCTAAACAGCATCAGCCTTAGAGGATGGTGGCTCAACAACAAAAAAAAAGACTTCACCTCCTCCTTGCACCGCAGGCAATAGAGAATGACTGGGTGTTATGGGTAAGGGAAGTGACATATATAGCAACTTTGCTCTGGTGCTCTTTGCCTCCTCCTGCTGGCCAGGAGTGATATTCCCACTAGTAATTGATGATGATGTGGACTCACTATATCTTAGGAAAGAAAATAGTAACCCCTAAAAAAATGCACAGAGAGCAAAAAAGTGCTGCTATGATATTGCCAGTGATTTATAGTGATCACTGGCAAGCTAGGGGTTAATGGCTCTGAAAAGAAGCTTTGTGTCTCACAATTTTTAACAAATATATGAAATAGATCTCTCTGTCTCTCCCACAAAAACACAAGTGAGGAGAGGGAGGGAGATCCACACTGGTCAGAGTTAATATTTACAAATAGTGATGTCGCAAATTGTTCGCCGGCGAATAGTTCCCGGTGAACATAGCATGTTCGCGTTCGCCGCGGCGGGCGAACATATGCGATGTTTGATCCACCACCTATTCGTCATCATTGAGTAATACTTTGACCCTGTACCTCACAGTCAGCAGGCACATTCCAGCCAATCAGCAGCAGACCCTCCCTCCCAGACCCTCCTACCTCCTGGACAGCATCCATTTTAGATTCATTCGGAAGCTGCATTGTTAGTGAGAGGAGGGACAGTGTAGCTGCTGCTGATTTAGTAGGGAAATCTATAGCTAGGCTAGTGTATTCAGTGTCCACTACAGTCCTGAAGGACTCATCTGATCTCTGCTGTAAGGACAGCACCCCAAAAAGCCCTTTTTTTTTCCCTGTGTAATCTAATTGCAGTTGCCTGCCTGCCAGCGTGTGTGTCAGGCTCACAGCGTATACTGTGCCCACTTGCCCAGTGCCACCACTCATATCTAGTGTAACAGTAGTGTAGATTTAAAAAAACAACACTTTTTTGACTGTGTTAAATAATAGCAGTCAGTTTCCTTCACACGTGTGCGTTTAAGTGCCTGCCTGCCAGGGCACAGTGTCACCCCAGTGCAACTCATATCTGGTGTAACAGTAGTGTAGATTTAAAAAAAAACAACACTTTTTTGACTGTGTTAAATAATAGCAGTCAGTTTCCTTCACACGTGTGCGTTTCAGTGCCTGCCTGCCAGGGCACAGTGTCACCCCAGTGCAACTCATATCTGGTGTAACAGTAGTGTACATACCTGATGTTTTAAAGCACGTTATTCCAAACAATTTAGGAATGTTAGGTGATTTATGCCCTTTATGGATTAAAACCAGACTCTGCATCAACTATGAAATTTTCCATGGGAGTTTTGCCATGGATCCCCCTCCGGCATGCCACAGTCCAGGTGTTAGTACCCTTGAAACAACTTTCCCATCACTATTGTGGCCAGAAAGAGTCCCTGTGGGTTTTAAAATTCGCCTGCCTATTGAAGTCTATGGCGGTTCGCCCGGTTCGCCCATTCGCGAACAGTTGTGGAAGTTTGCGTCCGCCGTTCGCGAACGCAAAATTTTAGGTTTGCGACATCACTATTTACAAATATTGACATGACCAGACAAATGGAATAGTTTATTATTATTATTTTTTTTATTCTGGCAAGCTCAGATTGGATGACCCTAGCCTGCTCCTATGATGAGGCAGGCTAGGGACACCCCCAGAAGCCCCATGATGCACTGGGCATCGCCATCTTTGAAGCCACATGGGGGAGGGGGGGAAGGTGACTAGATGGGGCTATATTAGGCTATTTTATTAAAACTATTGCTATATATATATATATATATATATATATATATATTTTATAATATGTAATTTTACTAAGTGCCTCGACCCACCGAGGCACTTAGAACACTTACAGAGCATCAGAAGCCTGCGATCAAAATGGAGCCTGGCAGTCAGGAACAGTATTGCAGGATGCCTCAACATCGAGGCATCCCTGCAATACTGTTTGAGCGGCTGGAAGCAATTTTGATCGCTTCCACAGCTCAAATTACCCGAGGACGTGTCAGGCACGTCCTTGGTCGTTAACGGACACCATTTGGAGGATGTGCCTGACAAGTCCTTGGTTGCCAAGGGGTTAAAGGGACACTGAACCCCATTTTTTTTCTCCGTGATTCAGATAGAGCATGCAATTTTAAGCAACTTTCTAATTTACTCCTATTATTATTTTTTCTTCGTTCTCTTGCTATCTTTATTTGAAAAAGAAGGCATCTAAGCTAAGGAGCCAGCCAATTTTTGGTTCAGTACCATGGACAGCACTTGTTTATTGGTGGGTGAATTTATCCACCAATCAGCAAGAACAACCCATGTTGTTCACCAAAAATGGGCCGGCATCTAAACTTACATTCTTGCTTTTCAAAAAAAAAAATACCAAGAGAATGAAGAAAATTTGATAATAGGAGTAAAGTAGAAAGTTGCTTAAAATTGTATGCTCTATCTGAATCATGAACGAAAACATTTGGGTTCAGTGTCCCTTTAAGCCAATATCCCACCACTCAATGTTCTTCAACCCATCTCTATGACAGGTGAAAGGTGACATTGTTATAGGAAAGGTTATTATATCAAGCTAATCTTTTTGTAGATTGTTCATATGGTTATAAATCTTTGCAAAAGGTAAGTACTAAGCATAAGGCTCCAAAAAGGGGACGTAGGCCAACATTTCATAATAATAGGAACACTGTTTTCAAAATATTTTTTCTGTTACATTGAGGATTCATGAAAAAAATAAGAAATGTCTCTTTTTCACATATTTCACGTTCCATCTAGAATAATTTAGTCTTTAGCCACACACTTGACTAGGCACTGAAGAGTACAATTAATCTTAGGATATATAATTAAACAAAGAGATTTAGAAAAAAAAAAAAGAATAAATGTATCTATGGAACATTGCACAAATCTAATTTTAAAACTGTACTTCTTATATAGAGCTATATATACCACTCTTTAGAATAACAGATGATTATTATTAATATAGTTCTGCTACATATAACAACTCAGACCTCTTCTATCTTGTATATTGAAGAGCAGATAAAACATTAAAATATATATTTGTTTTGAATGAAAGCAGCAATTGTTCAAATTTAAAGCGTTTAAAAAAAATAATAATATATATATATATATTTTATTTATTTATTTTTTTTAAGAAAGATTTTGTGTTTGTGATATTTATACCTTATAGAAGACAGTAGCAGAAACTTTGTAGTTTTATTTTTTATTGGCAATAAAAGTTCTCACTGTTTTGAAAGTGTTATAATTATAATATTGCAACTGCACTGTAAAAAATGTGTTATTAGTATAGAGCAACCGCAAAAGTTGCAGCTACTATTTTCTATGGAAAATAGAAATCTTCTTCCTAAAAAAGCAAAAGACATGGTTTTTAAAAACATAAGACATAAAATACATTTATTAGAGAATTACACAATAAAATACATATACATAAAACATTGTATTTACACGTATAACATACCCACAATCCCCCAGCTCCTATTGGTTTAACAGTAAGGTTTTTCTTTGGTCTTTATTACCAATGGAGATGCAGACATAAAATATATATAGGTGTCCGTGGGCGTTTCATGGGAGTAAGTTGTATTTTAATGGGGAAACATTGCCAAGATTTCTAATTTTAGAAGCACTGTCCTTCCATCTTCGATGCACCTTTTCAGCCATATCAGTCTCATCAGCTTTCCAGTGGCAATAATTTCCATTGTGAGAAATCTACTAAATATATAGGAGCATATTTATCAATGTGCGTGCGGACATGATACGAAGTAGCGTATCATGTCCGCTGCACATCAATAAACATCGATAAATGGTTTATCATTGCACCAGCAGTTCTTGTGAACTGCTGTTGCAATGCCACCCCCTGCAGATTCACGGCCAATCGGTCCCTAGCAGGGGGTGTCAATCAACCCGATCGTATTTGATCGGGTTGATTTCTGTCCGCCGCCTCAGAGCAAGTGGACAAGTTATGGAGTTATGGAGCAGCTTAATAAATATGCCCCATTGTGAAACTTAATCTACATATGTATTATATTAACTGTTACTACACAGAAACCATTTTTCTTTAAGCAAACGCACAGTCTATGTTGTGTAAATACTTTAAATACAGCCCCCCCACTGCCGAGATCAGGTATAACTGGCGATGTTGTCGGACTTTTGCTGAAATTGCGATCCCTTTTATTTCCTACGGGAGACACATTGCCACTCATCGGATTAGAGAGCATCAGTCCACTTTCTTTTAATATATCGCCCACGGATTGCGAGACTGGTGAGGCCAAAAAGGCAATGTCTTGTGGGTCTGATTATATTTTAATCATAAGGGCCATAGACAGAACAGAGAATATTGTTAAGAATAATGTCCCTTTAAATAAATTATAAATATTATTATTATTTATCCTCAACCTCACATTCAAGCGACAGTAAAGTCAAAAGGAAACGTTAATGCTTCAGACAGAACATGCAATTTTAAACAACTTTCCAATTTACTTCTATGTTTAATTTGGTTTGGTTCTCTTGTTATCCTTTGTTAAAGAGTAAACCTAGGTGAGCACAGGAGCGTGCACGTGTCTTTAGCTGAAGCTGAACATTAATTTTGACTTTACTGTGTTTTCCTTTCTTGCTCCTCTGTTTTCTTTCACCACCCCTTGTTCTTTACAATTTAACTTTTTCCATCTTTATTACCTTTCTACGTGTTATATCTCACTTTAAACAGTCATGTTGGTATATCTGTAAAATGATTTAGCTAATAAGATAAAATATGTGATCTGCAATAGGTCAAGCACTACATACTGAAAGTCACACTTCAGTGTACTCTTGGGCTGCTTTGATTTTTAATAAAATGATATTTGATACGTGCATTCATAGCTGTAACAGCCACGTTCTTCACACTCTCAGCTTAATTTGCTTATGTCAGACTATAAATATGGATGAACAACTAACGGAAGGTTCATCTGACCTATTAATATTAATAATTCAGTTATAAAAATGTTGATCTTAAATACAAATATGAACTGCAATTGTTAAATATTTTATGAGAGTAAGTTTAATTAGCACTTAAATACAACTTACATTAAGTAATATATTTAGACTGAAGATCTACTTAAAGATCAAATCAGATAGTAACAGATTTATATTAGGAAGATATTCAATATATGGTTTTAAAATGACACAAGCTGTAAATAAAAATCTAAGGCTGTTACTTTTATAAAAATCCCAAAGCGGCTCGGATACCACACAAGATATCTAAAGAATGGTTTTGCTTTTTTAGAAAACAAAAACTTTAATTATGATTGACAAAAGATTATTTCAGAGACAACTAGGCTACAATTGAGTATTTTTTTCAGTTAATTACATTTAGGACAACTAGTTGTGTGTATCAAAGCTGACGTACACATCACATTCATCTTTTTAATCTTGGTTAATCTAGAATAGTTAAATATAACGAGTCACCTGCAGTTTTATACTATTAGTAAAGGAGCAGATTTTAACCAATGAAATCCCTCAACAAGAGACCTGATGGCAATATTTAAAAAGACATGCTTGTGCTGCATCTAATGTACATGAGCCAAACTTTTACAAATTTTTCATGTACTTTTAGATGCATAAACACAATGTGAAGTTTTCTATGGCACTATAATATATATATATATGTACACACACATACACACACATACACACATATACAGTATATATATATATATATATATATATATATGTACACACACATACACACATATACAGTATATATATATATATGTACACACACATACACACATATACAGTATATATATATATATTTCTGGGATAACATATATATATATATATATATATATATGTACACACACATACACACATATACAGTATATATATATATGTACACACACATACACACATATACAGTATATATATATATATATATATATATATATATATGTACACACACATACACACATATACAGTATATATATATATATATATATATGTACACACACATACACACATATACAGTATATATATATATATGTACACACACATACACACATATACAGTATATATATATATATGTACACACACATACACACATATACAGTATATATATATATATATGTACACACACATACACACATATACAGTATATATATATATTTCTGGGATAACATATATATATATATATATATATATATATATGTACACACACATACACACATATACAGTATATATATATATATATATATATATATATGTACACACACATACACACATATACAGTATATATATATATGTACACACACATACACACATATACAGTATATATATATATATATATATATATATATATATATGTACACACACATACACACATATACAGTATATATATATATATATATATGTACACACACATACACACATATACAGTATATATATATATGTACACACACATACACACATATACAGTATATATATATATATATGTACACACACATACACACATATACAGTATATATATATATTTCTGGGATAACATATATATATATATATATATATATATATATATGTACACACACATACACACATATACAGTATATATATATATATATATATGTACACACACATACACACATATACAGTATATATATATATATGTACACACACATACACACATATACAGTATATATATATATATATATATATATATATATATATATATGTACACACACATACACACATATACAGTATATATATATATATATATATATATATGTACACACACATACACACATATACAGTATATATATATATGTACACACACATACACACATATACAGTATATATATATATATGTACACACACATACACACATATACAGTATATATATATATATATATGTACACACACATACACACATATATAGTATATATATATATGTACAAACACATACACACATATACAGTATATATATATATGTACACACACATACACACATATACAGTATATATATATATATATATATATATATGTACACACACATACACACATATACAGTATATATATATATATATATATATATATGTACACACACATACACACATATACAGTATATATATATATATATATATATATGTACACACACATACACACATATACAGTATATATATATATATATATATATGTATGTACACACACATACACACATATACAGTATATATCTAAAATTCAATACAGGTAATTGCTGAAAGGTCTAGTTTTATAATTTATTGAAAATTGGTACAGTATATATCCATCATATTACTTGGGGTATTGAAGGTTAGGGTGGGGACAAAATAAGCCAACATTTTTATTAATTGTTTTTAATTTCTTCTTCCCTTAAATAAATAGAACCATAAAATGTGGATATTTGAAAATGTTTCTTACTTGAAATCTGATCATATGTCCCTATTTTGTCTCAGTTATAGAGGCCCATTTATCAAGCTCTGAATGGAGCTTGTGGGCCCGTGTTTCTGGCGAGTCTGAAGACTCGCCAGAAACAGCAGTTATGAAGCAGTGGTCTAAAGACTGCTGCTCCATAACCCTGTCTGCCTGCTCTGAGCAGGCGGACAGGAATAGCCACAATTCAACCCGATCGAGTATGATCAGGTTGATTGACAGCTCCCTGCTGGTGGCCGATTGACCGCGAATCTGCAGGGGGCGGCGTTGCACCAGCAGCTCTTGTGAGCTGCTGGTGCAATGCTGAATACAGAGAGCGTATTGCTCTCCGCATTCAGCGAGGTCTTGCGGACCTGATCCTCACTGTCGGATAAGGTCCGCAATACCTTTGATAATTTGGCCTCATTGCGTGAAAATTTCATCCACACATTTGACTATTTTATAATTATTCTTATAGTGGAAGCACAAACAAGTTATAGCCAAGATGCTGGCATTTTACATATGTCACATAGACATAGTAACAAAAGAAAAATCTCTTACACTTTAGTAATGAATTTCCACTGTTATAGAGAGGAAGCACTTAAAGGGTCACTCAAGTCAAAATAAACTTATGATTCTGACAGATCAGGCAGTTATAAGACACTTTCCAATTTTATATTCACACTTTCTGGGGAACAAGATCCTACTGAGCATGTGCACAAGCTCTCAGGATATATATATATATATATATATATATATATATATATATATATATATATAATAGTCTGTGATTGGCTGATGTCTGTCACATGATACAGGGGGCTGGCAAAAAGGGAGAAAAAATACATTTGTCAGAAAAAAGATCTACTGCTTATTTGAAATTCAGAGTAACTGTAATTGTATTGTATTTTTATTATGCACTTGTTAATTATGTAATTCTACTGCATAGAGTGGTCCTTTAAAGGCTCACAATTACTGCAGCTTTGTCACTGTAAAACTAAACAAAGAGTACTGTTATGTGGTTGTTAAAGAGGCAGATGTGCATTTTTTTCTAAACGTAGCATGTACAGGAAAATATATTGAGATGAAAAATAAACAAATTTCTTTCTAAAACTCAGTGTGATTAAGCCAAACCTAACCTGATCTTGTGCATTATATTAGTAGATGGAAATGTAAATAATGGACATTTAAACAGATCCAGGTACATTAAAATAGACATACTCATTAGCAAATACATACAGTGCATCACTACAGTAGATAATAATATAGTATATTTGCCCAAATTAAATTAGATGCAGTTAGTATATTTATAAGGCTAGATTTATGTCCCCAAAATCACAAACCCTTCTTATGCAAATCTATTTTTTACAATTTGCTTTGTCCAATAATGGCACAACCTTAATGAGTTGTTAGGTATCTCTTTTCACATCAAGATTGATTCATAAGAACAGACTCATTATTTTGTGCTTCCTCTGAGGGTAGATTTAAAAAAAAAAACAAAAGAAAACAACCATACTAAACTAAAATACAATCTTGTGATTAACCAGGAAGGAATCCCAGTGAGTGCAGTGTCCCTAGGTAGCTGCCGTACATCCCTGATCCCCAAAAATGTTACCTTAATAAAGCGCAAGTAATAGAATTGACTAAGATTACAGTAAGTGCAGTCTTTATTATATTATTTTATTAGATAAACATGTCTATATATATACAGTATACAGTATATATATATATATATCTTCCAGGAAAAGCATGCATGGGTCTTTAATACAGATGTTCATTGCTCCACCTACATAACTCTGAAATAGATTGTAATTATACACAACCACGGAGAGTGACTTACACAAACACCAGATTAAACCTGTAACCAATCAGGGTTGGTTCCTGTGTTGGCTGGGTTTTACAGAGGAGGCTTAAACATTTTTTTTTTTAAACAGCTTTGGGGAGACCCTAAAGCAACCTATTCAAGAGCATAGGTTAATAAGTCAAATAAATGTCCAAGTGAGAGAATACAGCAGTTATGATGGATAAATTAAATGCATTATTGTGCACAACATAAGATTTAGGAGATAAGCAAAATATGGGATTACTGATTTAAACAAGTGCAAGAGAATAATTATTCTTAAAGCAGGGGAGAATAATTGTGTGGTTTACATGTAAGCCAGTTTAAAGCTTTTTCAAGTAAGGGATAAGAGGGATAGGACACAGTAAGGACACAATTTATAGCCATCTTGCCCACATATACAAATGACATTCAGATTGTTTAACACTTCAAGACGGTTAATTTTACACATGAAATGATTCTTTTCCTTAGACACTGTACAAAGAGATTAATCCAAACACCACTAGGTTTGTAATCAATTTTACCATAATTTTTTTTCACACTATTTTGTCCCATCTATTGTGCCTTTCCATTTCCTTTTGTGAGACGTAAGTTTGCAGTGCAAATGGAGTGCAAATTATTTTTTAAGCCGATCCCAATGATTTCAATGAGGGACGATAATAGTGAACTGCAATATTTAGGAAGCACCAATCAATATTTAGTACCTGCCAAGTGATCTAAGTTTTAAAAAGGAAATATTAACCCATATCAGATGCCAATATTATATTTTTGACAATGTTGTCAACTATGTAAATGCAGCCTTAGGAATAGATTACAAGTGGAGCGGTAATTACAGCTCCCGCTCAAGCGTTAACATCGCTAGAAGTTAACATTTTGAGAGTGTCAGATTGCACGCGTATTAAAAGTTACAACCCAACGTGCACAAAAAATTAACCAGAGGATATCAGGTTCGCCATATCACAGTAACCCCATTGAATTCAATCGAGCAACTATGTTAAAAAAAACAACTAATACCTACACTTGTGCGTTAACCCCCATCGCAATAAGCCCCCTACTCTAATAATTCCTAAACTCCACATCCCCTATCACAAAACACCTCGCTACACTATTTACCCCTAAATCCCTAAGCCCCTACTCTATTAATCCTTCATCATCACAACACCAACGCAAACTACCCCTAATCTCGCTAACTGCCACAAACCCCCACCACAAACTACCCCCTAACCTATTAACCTCCAGACCGCCACAACCCCCCATCACAAATTACCCCCTAACCTATTAACCACCACAACCCCCCATCACTCACTGCCCCTACACTTTAAACCCTAGACCCCTAACCTAAGACCCACTATGTTAAAAAAAACACTAACACTAACATTACAAAAAAACATTACCAAAAATAAAAAAAATACTAGTAAAAGCCCTATCCAAATACTCCCTAAAAAAAAACTACACTAAAACTAAAACCTACTAAGGCATCTATGGGGCAGTGCCCTCCTTAAAGTAATCACAGCTTTATGACATTAATATTATGAAACTCAATCAAAAATATTACAAAAATATCTCTGAATCCTAGTATCCAATCTAAAACAATGCATAAACTTATAGACCACAGCAGCTGGACAATGTTGAAGCTTAACCTCCTAACGACCACAACATACCATGTTCGTCCCCGTTTTTTGGGGGACATCGTTATTATACCCTCCCTCCTCCCTTTTTGTCACCGGAAATAGCTAGCGCAATGTCACCGCTGGCGGCGACACCACGCTATAATAGCACAATTCCCATAGAAAGACTAGCGACAGACAGGGTACGTCTCTAGTAAAACTGTTATATGACTTATTATAAATGTTTCCATAATTTATCTGTGCATTGATTTCTACATTATATTATTTATTCAGCTTTCTTTAAAATTTACTGTAGTCATTTTACAATTGTTAATGCCTATATCTAAAGCCATACTTTGAATCTGTTGTGGAAGCTACCTTGCTTATCAGACATCTTCAGCAGCAGTTTTTCCTTAAGGGCTACTGAACAATATACAGATCAGACCAAGCCATACGTTTCCCTACTAGGTCAAACAAGGACATACTCAACTTAGATCTGTATACATATATATATATATATAAATACATATTTATGTGTATATATACAGTATGTATATATATATAAATACATATTTATGTGTATATATACAGTATGTATATATATATAAATACATATTTATGTGTATATATACAGTATGTATATATATATATAAATACATATTTATGTGTATATATACAGTATGTATATATATATAAATACATATTTATGTGTATATATACAGTATGTATATATATATAAATACATATTTATGTGTATATATACAGTATGTATATATATATAAATACATATTTATGTGTATATATACAGTATGTATATATATATAAATACATATTTATGTGTATATATACAGTATGTATATATATATATAAATACATATTTATGTGTATATATACAGTATGTATATATATATAAATACATATTTATGTGTATATATACAGTATGTATATATATATAAATACATATTTATGTGTATATATACAGTATATATATATATATTTAGCTATGTATAGATAGTATAGCTGAAATATGCTAATTATAAGACAGTACAAATTGATGTTTGCTAGTTTTCCCTCAGTAAATTATGCTGCAGTATAAAAATGCCATTTTTAGCCTACATAAACTTCTTGAAGTCTATGGTATTCTAGTTATAGCATCTGCCTCCACCCAGAGGAAGACACTGAATTTCCTGGGGAAAAACACTTGCAGCTAAGTGCTAGGTTACTCTGGTTTGTGCTGCACACTTTTAGAAATATAATTAACCCTATGCTGTCAGTATTACAAATTCAATTTAAGCTTTATCCTCTTTCACCTCAACTGGTAAAATAAACAGTGGTTCTCTGAATATATTTGTAATTGTCCTTTCATAATAAACACAAAATATTTTGAAACATCAAATTGCTTTGCTTTCTGCCCGTCTATTCTGTGCATTTAAATTGTCTTGCTTTGACCTCATTCATCCATAAACAACTCTCTCATTATCCAAATTGAAATGGTAATTTACAAAGCTACAGTGTACTTAATGTTACTGCTCTTGGGACTGGCAGAAATGATGTGTTAAGGTCACATGCTTAAAACGGAGGCTGACCCATTAGCCTGATCAGCGCTGCCTAGTAAATTATCATTTATCAATATTCAAGTACTCCTGCCATTTACTTACAGCCCACTCATTTCTTTAAAAGCTTTAGTATTGGGCTCTGTCACGTCCAAAACACATGTCCTCAGCACAGCACAATGAGGAAACCTTATGCCGAGACCAGCAAGGCCAGTGATCTCTGATGTTTGCCAGCCTGCTAAGTACTCACTATACGGGAAATGACTCAAGCTAATATGGATTCTGTAAAAAAGAATTCATAGGGAAGCCACGTCATACCTACAGAATCTACATAAGTAATCAAGATACTAATATCTTTTTTAGGTGTGTTTACTAATTTTATAATTATTTTAATGCCTTTTAAGGATGGATGTGCAACTAATATGTCCAAGCTCAGTCCGCCTGAATTCCTTTTATAAAGATATCTGTACTCACAATTCTGTAATAAATATTTTGCACAATGAACTTATTAAAACTACCATTGTATTAAATAAAAGCAGTAGTTGTTCTTTTATTGTTAAAATGTATTGAAAGATCCGAGTTGCTAAAGAGACCGTAAAGTCAAATTGTAATGATTCAGATAGAGCATGCAAATTTAAACAACTCTAATTTACTTCCATTATAAAATGTACTTCATTCTTTTGATATCCTTTTTCGAAGGATCAGCAATGCACTAATGGGAGCAAGCTGAATACACCTGGTAAGCAGTGCAGAATTACCATTGGTGCAGCATGTGCAGTGGCACCAGGGCCCAAGCGCTGGGGTGGGGGGCCATAGCATGAAAATAAGTGTGTTTAGGGTTAGCGCTAAATTAAAGCTTAAAGAGGGTGTAAAGATAGATATTCTGTAAGAGTTATATATATTTTTCTTATATAATGATATTCATATAAACCTTGTGTTTCATATAAAAAGTTTTAATAAAAATTAAAATTAAAATTAAAAATACAAATAAAGATGGATGCCGGCATCAATTCTATATGGAAAATTAGATACAATGTATACAAATGTAGCGTTATATTATAAAACAATGACAATATAACAAAATAATTAAAAGCAATTTGAACAGGTTTTATATATTAAACTTTAAAGAAAAAATAGCGATTATCACCGTGCATATAGGTGTTAGATATTTGTATTGATATTACCTTATATGCAGAGATTTGTGTATATTCGCTAATTCAATGGACCGGGACTCTCAGTGTTTAGTCCTGTATTGATTATGTTTTTTGAAACAGTTTCTATTTGTCGGCAGTTCTCTCAAGGAAAAAGGTCAAAGTTCCAACTTTAATTTTCCCTGCCGTATGATGTCCGTGTCCTGATATTTTTCTTTATATCAACTCTGTGGTTTGTGATGGCTTTGTATGCGTATCATATACGCCGTATCGAATGTCAGCGTGACAGTGAAATCTCTGTGTTGTTGTGGGGAGATTTCTCCTTGTGGTTAATTGCCTCCAAGTGGTTCCGGAGCAAAGTTGAAGAGAAATAGATTGTTTGTTGAGTCACCGCTGTCTTATTTCACAGCGGTTAAATTATAAGAAGGATAGTGATCAGATCATGGGTTAGGAATTATACTTATAGAACTGCACATGCTTATGTTTAGTTCAAAGTACCCAGCCTACTGCACTATATCCGACTTAAATGAAAGTATCCAAAAGTAGCAATCTTTCCAGTGAGCAAAGTCATAGCATAGGGGCCATAGCAGCCAGTCCATATATAGGCAGGTGTCTATATGGTTATTATTAGTGCATAGATACTCATCATCATTATACTGCAGAGCATACTCATTAATGTATAGATACTCACATCATTGTAGAGTACAGCGTGTTCACTATTAGTGTATAGATATTATGTCATTGTACAGCACAACATATTGATAAGTGTATACACATACTCATCAGCCTACTCAAGGGTATAGTGTATAGATACTCACATCATTGTACAGTACAGCGTGTTCACTATTAGTGTATAGATATTATGTCATTGTACAGCACAACATATTGATTAGTGTACACACATACTCATCAGCCAACTCAAGGGTATAGTGTATAGATACTCACATCATTGTACAGTACATCGTGTTCACTATTAGTGTATAGATATTATGTCATTGTACAGCACAACATATTGATTAGTATATACACATACTCATCAGCCTACTCAATAGGGTATAGTGTATAGAAACTCACATCATTACACACACACACACATATATATATATATATATATATATATATATATACACACACACACTCAAAATCATTATACAGAACGCATGTACTGTATATTATTACTATGCTATTACAGTTACATTTGTTTGCCCCAGGGCCCTCTGTTTAGTAGATCCTCTACTGCTGCTAAATCAATGACAAGAGGCCTATATATACCACCAATACTAGCTCTTAGCAGTGCATTGCTGCTCCTGTGCATACCTACGTATGCTCTTATATAAAGGATACCAAGAAAATGAATACATTTTGATAATATAAATAATAAATAATAATTAAGCATATCTCTTGGTGCTCTCATTCTTATATGTTGTGTTTGACAGAAAAAAGAGGCCTGTGCTCTGCAAACGTATTCATTATGAAACAATTTCAGAAATCAGCCTGGAAGTATCTCTGCATCTAAAGTGTTTCTAACAAATTATGAGAACGCACCCCACATTTTGTCTGATTAAACAGTCTAGAATTCCTGTTATTTAAATTAATGAGCAATAAATATAAAAATGTACAGTTTGAGCACCTCACAACTATTTGAAAGTCATGTTTATTAGATTCCAACTACAAACAGCGGTTTTAAGACCACAGACAAACCTGCCAGATATTCTGCACTCAAATTCAGTTTCATATGAGCGCCAACAGATTCTGCAGTGCTATAAAAGTAATAAATTAGTATCGCCAAATCTCATATATTCTATTTGGTTCTGTTTTATGACTAGATATGAACCTGTCCTGTCAATGAACATTAGATAATTTTCTATTGTATATCATAAAACAGGTATTTAAAAAACCTTTGTACAAAGCTTTTTTTGGTCCAGGTCATTTTAAGCATCTTAACGGCTAGATTTAGAGTTTTGTCTGTAAGGACCCGCGTAGCTAACGCCGGCTTTTTTCTGGCCGCACCATAAAAATAACTCTGGTATTGAGAGTCCACATAAAGGCTGCGTTAGGCTCCAAAAAAGGAGCGTAGAGCATATTTAACGCAGCTTCAACTCTCGATACCAGAGTTGCTTACGGACGCGGCCAGCCTCAAAAACGTGCTCGTGCACGATTCCCCCATAGGAAACAATGGGGCTGTTTGAGCTGAAAAAAAACCTAACACCTGCAAAAAAGCTGCGTTCAGCTCCTAACGCAGCCCCATTGTTTGCTATGGGGAAACACTTCCTACGTCTGCACCTAACACTCTAACATGTACCCCGAGTCTAAACACCCCTAACCTTACACTTATTAACCCCTATTCTGCCGCCCCCGCTATCGCTGACCCCTGTATATTATTTTTAACCCCTAATCTGCCGCTCCGTAAACCGCCACTACTTACATTATCCCTATGTACTCCTAATCTGCTGCCCCTAACACCTCCGACCCCTATATTATATTTATTAACCCCTAATCTGCCGCCCACAACGTCGCCTCAACCTGCCTACACTTATTAACCCCTAATCTGCCGAGCGGACCGCACCGCTATTATAATAAAGTTATTAACCCCTAATCCGCCTCACTAACCCTATAATAAATAGTATTAACCCCTAATCTGCCCTCCCTAACATCGCCGACACCTAACTTCAATTATTAACCACTAATCTGCCGACCGGAGCTCACCGCTATTCTAATAAATGTATTAACCCCTAAAGCTAAGTCTAACCCTAACACTAACACCCCCTAAATTAAATATAATTTAAATCTAACGAAATTAATTAACTCTTCTTAAATAAATTATTCCTATTTAAAGCTAAATACTTACCTGTAAAATAAATCCTAATATAGCTACAATATAAATTATAATTATATTATAGCTATTTTAGGATTAATATTTATTTTACAGGTAACTTTGTATTTATTTTAACCAGGTACAATAGCTATTAAATAGTTAAGAACTATTTAATAGCTAAAATAGTTAAAATAATGACAAATTTACCTGTAAAATAAATCCTAACCTAAGTTACAATTAAACCTAACACTACACTATCAATAAATTAATTAAATAAAATACCTATAATTATCTACAATTAAACCTAACACTACACTATCAATAAATAAATTAAATACAATTCCTACAAATAACTACAATGAAATAAACTAACTAAAGTACAAAAAATAAAAAGGAACTAAGTTACAAAAAATAAAAAAATATTTACAAACATAAGAAAAATATTACAACAATTTTAAACTAATTACACCTACTCTAAGCCCCCTAATAAAATAACAAAGCCCCCCAAAATAAAAAAATGCCCTACCCTATTCTAAATTACTAAAGTTCAAAGCTCTTTTACCTTACCAGCCCTGAACAGGGCCCTTTGCGGGGCATGCCCCAAGAAGTTCAGCTCTTTTGCCTGTAAAAAAAAACATACAATACCCCCCCCCCAACATTACAACCCACCACCCACATACCCCTAATCTAACCCAAACCCCCCTTAAATAAACCTAACACTAAGCCCCTGAAGATCTTCCTACCTTATCTTCACCATACCAGGTTCACCGATCCGTCCTGAAGAGCTCCTCCGATGTCCTGATCCAAGCCCAAGCGGGGGGCTGAAGAGGTCCATGATCCGGCTGAAGTCTTTATCCAAGCGGGAGCTGAAGAGGTCCATGATCCGGATGAAGTCTTCATCCAAGCGGGAGCTGAAGAGGTCCATGATCCGGATGAAGTCTTCTATCAACGGCATCTTCAATCTTCTTTCTTCGGGAGCCATCATCTTCCATCCGACGCGGAACATCCTCTTCTCCCGACACCTACTAGCTGAATGACGGTTCCTTTAAATGACGTCATCCAAGATGGCGTCCCTCGAATTCCGATTGGCTGATAGGATTCTATCAGCCAATTGAAATTAAGGTAGGAATATTCTGATTGGCTGATGGAATCAGCCAATCAGAATCAAGTTCAATCCGATTGGCTGATTCGATCAGCCAATCAGATTGAGCTCGCATTCTATTGGCTGTTCCGATCAGCCAATAGAATGCGAGCTCAATCTGATTGGCTGATCGGATCAGCCAATCGGATTGAACTTGATTCTGATTGGCTGATTCCATCAGCCAATCAGAATATTCCTACCTTAATTCCGATTGGCTGATAGAATCCTATCAGCCAATCGGAATTCGAGGGACGCCATCTTGGATGACGTCATTTAAAGGAACCGTCATTCGGCTAGTAGGTGTCGGGAGAAGAGGATGTTCCGCGTCGGATGGAAGCTGATGGCTCCTGAAGAAAGAAGATTGAAGATGCCGTTGATAGAAGACTTCATCCGGATCATGGACCTCTTCAGCTCCCGCTTGGATGAAGACTTCATCCGGATCATGGACCTCTTCAGCTCCCGCTTGGATAAGGACTTCAGCCGGATCATGGACCTCTTCAGCCCCCCGCTTGGGCTTGGATCAGGACATCGGAGGAGCTCTTCAGGACGGATCGGTGAACCTGGTATGGTGAAGATAAGGTAGGAAGATCTTCAGGGGCTTAGTGTTAGGTTTATTTAAGGGGGGTTTGGTTTAGATTAGGGGTATGTGGGTGGTGGGTTGTAATGTTGGGGGGGGGTATTGTATGTTTTTTTTACAGGCAAAAGAGCTGAACTTCTTGGGGCATGCCCCGCAAAGGGCCCTGTTCAGGGCTGGTAAGGTAAAAGAGCTTTGAACTTTAGTAATTTAGAATAGGGTAGGGCATTTTTTTATTTTGGGGGGCTTTGTTATTTTATTAGGGGGCTTAGAGTAGGTGTAATTAGTTTAAAATTGTTGTAATATTTTTCTTATGTTTGTAAATATTTTTTTATTTTTTGTAACTTAGTTCTTTTTTATTTTTTGTACTTTAGTTAGTTTATTTCATTGTAGTTATTTGTAGGAATTGTATTTAATTTATTTATTGATAGTGTAGTGTTAGGTTTAATTGTAGATAATTGTAGATAGTTTATTTAATTAATTTATTGATAGTCTAGTGTTAGGTTTAATTGTAACAGGTTAGGATTTATTTTACAGGTAAATTTGTAATTATTTTAACTATTTTAGCTATTAAATAGTTCTTAACTATTTAATAGCTATTGTACCTGGTTAAAATAAATACAAAGTTACCTGTAAAATAAATATAAATCCTAAAATAGCTATAATATAATTATAATTTATATTGTAGCTATATTAGGGTTTATTTTACAGGTAAGTATTTATCTTTAAATAGGAATAATTTATTTAATAAGAGATAATTTATTTCGTTAGATTTAAATTATATTTAAGTTAGGGGGGTGTTAGTGTTAGGGTTAGACTTAGCTTTAGGGGTTAATACATTTATTAGAATAGCGGTGAGCTCCAGTCGGCAGATTAGGGGTTAATAATTGAAGTTAGGTGTCGGCGATGTTAGGGAGGGCAGATTAGGGGTTAATACTATTTATTATAGGGTTAGTGAGGTGGATTAGGGGTTATTAACTTTATTATAGTAGCGCTCAGGTCCGCTCGGCAGATTAGGGGTTAATAAGTGTAGGCAGGTGGAGGCGACGTTGATGGGGGCAGATTAGGGGTTAATAAATATAATATAGGGGTCGGCGGTGTTAGGGGCAGCAGATTAGGGGTACATAAGGATAACATAGGTGGCGGTCGCAGATTAGGGGTTAAAAAAATTTAATCGAGTGGCGGCGATGTGGGGGAACCTCGGTTTAGGGGTACATAGGTAGTTTATGGGTGTTAGTGTACTTTAGAGCACAGTAGTTAAGAGCTTTATAAACCGGTGTTAGCCCAGAAAGCTCTTAACTACTGACTTTTTTCTGCGGCTGGAGTTTTGTCGTTAGATTTCTAACGCTCACTTCAGACACGACTCTAAATACCGGAGTTAGAAAGATCCCATTGAAAAAATAGGATACGCAATTGACGTAAGGGGATCTGCGGTATGGAAAAGTCGCGGCTGAAAAGTGAGCGTTAGACCCTTTTTTGAATGACTCCAAATACCGGCGGTAGCCTAAAACCAGCGTTAGGAGCCTCTAACGCTGGTTTTCACGGCTACCGCCAAACTCCAAATCTAGGCCTTAGTGGGTTTTTTTTCCATTTTTATGTAAATGTTCTGGCTTTTGCTGACTTGTATGTTCTTTATGTTACTCTGCCATCAAAATACAATGGCAGAAATCCCCAAAAGTTAATTTAAAAAGAAAAAGGTTTGCCAAAGTATAAATAGAACACAAGGAGGGCAATATACTTATCTGAATCAATAAGGAAAACAAGAATGAATAATTTGACACACTGCGGCTGCTAATTTACCTTAGTCAGTGACTTACCTGCAGCAGTCTGCATATATCCTGCAAGGGTGCAGAGTCTTCTCTGGCAGAGCCCATTGCGTAGAAACAAGGTGACAATAGCGAGCAAGCAGCTAATTACCAGAAGCGCAAAACCTCCAGAGCACAGAACAGCACTTGTCTGAAATGGAAGAAACATTTATTTTGATATTTGTATATTTTGTGCGCCGGAAGGGAATAAAGACTGTATTTTAGGCAAAGTAAAGCGTTATGTATACATTTTGTTCTGAGCTACGCGTACATAAAAATGAAATATTAATGATAAAGTTACGTTGAGTTTAAAATATATATATATATATTCAGCTCTGAGGAAGGGGAGTGTGTCCCAGAAACGTCACACATGTTTTTAAATAAAAGTACACTTGAAAAAGACCAGCGAGTGCCGTCCTCTATCTGTTATATTCAACTGTTGGCACCCTGGCAGCTGTTTTTGAGGTGAGAGTGCTCTTTCTCTGAACTGTGTATATATATATATATATATATATATATATATATATATATATATATATATATATATATATATATATATATATATATATATATATATATATATATACGTATTTACACGCTTATCATGTTGTTACTAGCAGATCCAGCATGCATTTTACTTTTTAACACAATGCAGCATATGCTCCAGGCAATGATGGAAGTTAATAGTTAAATTACTTCTGTAAAGAAGACTTGCGGAATTAAATTAAACATTTACAATTTTCATACATTTTGATAATGTAAAAAAAAATAACATTTCACCTGTAAAGAAAAATATTACAAATAGAACAAATCATATTATTTATATATAAATAAAATACTATATATTTTTCATTTTCAACTAAATATTTGAAACATTATTATCTAAAAACATAATATAACATTGCTTATCAAACAAATCAATATTTTGTGAGCATGTTTAAATGTTTTCATGTTGACATTCTCATAGGGATGTTACTAACAAATGGACAGCATGTGCTTTGGAGAACTGCTTCTTAAATCATTTGTCCATGCACTGTTTAATAGGGTGAGACTATAGCATTGTACACCCCACAAACGAGCCCCCAATGCCCATTTGAAGCGCTTCCTGGCTGCTGCTGAAAATGAAAAATGACTGATGTCCCCATACCATACAATAATAGCTCTACTTCAAATAATAAAAAACCTTAAGATCTGCTTTGTTATGGGATTTGTTTTCAAAACAGCTTTCTAAACTTGCAGTAACAATGCCCTAGAATAACTTCTAAATTTGCTGCACCATTTTGTTTCTACTACAATATTGGCAATGGCAGGTTGTTTTGAATGACATCATTTTCATGTCAACATTCATATAGAAAAACCAACTCAGAAAAGGCTTTGCTATGGTATTTTGTGATTACATATTGTAGCACATTAGAAAATTTTGTAATTTAACTTTCATTAACGTGTGTGTATAGAAAGATAGGATTAAAGGGACATTCCGGTCAAAATGTAAATGCACATAGGTATATTTGCAATATACATGTATTGGCAAAAATGCTTCTAGTTAAAGCTATCACTGTTTTAGTGTTAATATTTTTCTCTGCACGTGCATGTTAAGAATAAATATATTCTCAGTGAACCCAAATTATAAATGCTGCAGCTGCTCAGAGTACCAGTGGGGCTTGTATAATATCAGCAATTAACAAACGGAGGAGTCATTACCAGATGATACAAGCAACTTCGGCTCTCTGAGCAAGTGCTGGTGCACGGTGCATACTTAAATACACTTTTGCAACAGCTATAGCTTTTATTACAAGCATTTTTGCCAATACATGTATATTACAAATATGCTTCT
Source organism: Bombina bombina (assembly GCF_027579735.1). Classification (NCBI taxonomy): domain Eukaryota; kingdom Metazoa; phylum Chordata; class Amphibia; order Anura; family Bombinatoridae; genus Bombina; species Bombina bombina. The sequence continues at coordinate 204,175,689 of NC_069501.1, read as the reverse complement.
TTTCAAAACTGAAATGCATCCAGCAGGAATGTCCCTTTAACATACTGAGCTGAATGGATTAAACATTATTGCAATAAACATATTTAATGTATATGTTAACATTTCTTCTTACCGTTATGCCTCAACTAAAATATAAAGGAGTTTTTTTTTGCGTGAGAGGACAAATTTTAAAAAAAAGTGTAAGCAATTTTCAAAAATAAAAAAATAGCAAAAACGATACATTTTTATATTACACTTCCTTTATCAAACCACAGTAGGCTTAGTCCTTGCATCTCCTATTTGCAATAAAATCATGAGGTGAGTTGATATCAAAAGAGCACAAAAACCAGCATCCTCAGAGACCGCAGCTTGCAGAGAACATTGAAACTAGTTTGTCAGCATGACCTATTGCCTGTGTGTTAATCTTCTTAACACTGCACCGCTCTTCATGGCATTGAATTGCCTCCTGTCCTTCTAGATAAATAAAACCCAATAAAGTAGCAAATAATTTGCCCGTAAAAAGTACTATTTCTGCTTGTATTTTACAACTTTTTGAGATATTCACCCCTGATACAGATGCAAATCATTTGTTATGATTTTTATTGATGTTAAATTGCTATGAGGCTAAAACAGGACACAATCTATTCACTGTACCTTATGTAAAAATAGGTAACACCTGAAGACAGAAATGTAAGCACAATATTATTACTCTTAAAGGGACATGGAAGTTAAAATTAAAATTTAATGATTCAAATACAGCTTACAATTAAAAAAACTTTTCATTTAATTTCTATTACCAGTTTTACCTCATATTCTTGGTATCTTTTGTTGAATCTTGTGCTCTATTTGAATAATTTTGGGTTCCATGTTAGTTTAGTTAAATATATTATATTAAAGCAGAAATATATAAGAAACCTCTGTCCAAAATGGCAACCAATGGCTGACAGAGCAAGACTCTCACAGGATTAGGTTTATCAGTGAAGAATATTTTTCCATTGTTATTTAGATTTTTAATGGATCTTTAAACCCACACATTGCCTCAGTTATGCAACCTTGGACAAGCCAATATAGAAGTGAGGAGCATACTGTTATTTGCTTTCTGTGTGGTGAACTTAACCACAAAGCTAAATATAATTGTTGCAGTACTGATGGGAGACCACATCTTCTACTCCTTATTAACCTTCCCTATTCTCCTCTCCTTGTTTTTCGTAGAGTATTGCACATGTAAAAAGCAATCTACTTTCAAATTCAGGGCAGCTGGCATCTATGAGGTTTTTGGGAGATACAATAATGAATGGGGGTGTAAAACAAGCACTCCCCCTAGAATGACTTCTGCTTATGACTACAACTACTCCCTTCGTATGACTAACTACTACTTACATATGACTATGACTACTACCTCTGTATGACTTACTATTACATCCATATGACTATGACTACTACCTCAGTATGATTAGCTACTACTTCCATATGACTATAACTAATTTCTCCATATGACTTACTACTACTTCCATATGACTATGACTACTTTCTCCATATGACTAACTCCTAATTCCATATGACTATGACTACTACTTGCATATGACTATGGCTAATACCACCATATGACTAACTACTACTATCTCAGTATGACTAGCTACTACTTCCATATGACTCTGACTATGTTCTCCATATGACTAACTACTACTACCCCCGTATGACTAACTACTACTTCCATATGACTATGACTACTGCTTACATATGACTACGGCTACTACCTCTGTATAACCAACTGCTACTTCAATATGACTATGACTTCTACCTCGGTATGACTAACTATTAGTTCTATATGACTATGACTACTACCTCTGTATGACTAACTACTGCATCCATATGACTACTACCTCCATATGACTAACTACTACTTCTATATGACTATGACTACTACCTCCGTATGACTAACTACTACTTCTATATGACTATGACTACTATGTCTGTATGACTAACTACTAATTCCATATGACTATGGCTAACTTCTACTTTAATATGATTATGACTATTACGTCCTTATGACTAACTACTACTTTCATATGAATCATATAACTATGACTACTGCTTCCATATATCTATGGAAATGTGTAAAAAAGGCTAAGTATGGCGCCTAGTAGTGAATCCTAGCTTTCTTACTAACCAGTCCTTCCTTTAAGACTCGCACACAGATAAACATCCTCCAATGTTCCTGTCAGAAATGATTAGATGTCAAGATAAAGGAATAGTTTACTTTACATCATCCAATGTTCCTGTCAGAGGCAATACATAGGCGAGACCACCAGGACCCTAAGAGAACGCATACGGGAACACCTTTCCTGTATAGATAGAGGAAACTTAGAAACACATCTATACACCCATTTCAGGGAAAAACATAATAATAACCTAAAAAAATTCACATTCTGGGGTATAAAGAAAGCCAAGCCAGATTGGAGAGGAGGAAATTTTGAGTCAAAACTTCTGAAGAAAGAAGCAGAACTAATCTACAATATGCAAACCCTCTTCCCATCTGACTTGAACTCAGAATTAGATATCTCACCTTTCCTTATAACATGACATTCTGTATATATATGTAAGATCTTATACATTTTTTGTTATTAAAGGTATATAGATAAAACAATACTAAGGGTAATATCTATGTTTGCTCTAGAGAAAGAGTCTTCGTTGAGAGAAATTTAATTTTAATTTCATTATATGTCATAAATTATAAGAACTATGAGTCCCGGTATGAAGATAATGAAATATAACCTATAATTAATCCTCTAAAATCCATCAATGAGGATACAAACTGTACTAATAAGGCTAAATATACTATATAAACAACCAATGTATGACAATTTAGATTTTCTACGATGCATTTTACCTTTATTAACAATTAATCTATAATAGGTCCACCCTAACTAAACTATACACAAAGAAAGTGTATAGAGAAATAAATTTCTTTTAGGATGTAATTAAAAGTTTATTTTATTATCAATTTTTAACTGGTCTACCTGAACAAAATCATATACAAAGAAAACGCATAGAGATATTCAGAATCAACCATTACCATCTTAAAAGAAAAAGTATTACCACCTTAAATAAGATGACGATGATGTGAAGTTTACTCAACCAATAAACGAGAAGAGGAGGGATATTTAAAAGTCTACAACCACACAAAATAGATACGTCTTGACAAAGCCCACACCAGGGCGAAACGCGTTGACGTTATTTGCAGATTACTACAAATCTGAGGATTTCATTTCAGGATAAAGACATCTTTAAAGGACTCTCCCTGCAGGATCATGAGAACTGTCAAGTACAGGGAATACAAACGGCCGTTTGTCATATTGAGATCATCAGTCCTGAGCACATCATAGCGGGTAACAGAGGAAGAAAACCGAAACCAATAGAAAGCGAGGTGAGAGTGACATCATCACAGCCACGCTTGGGTAACGGAAGACACTGAAAACAACAACCGCTGTAATCAACCACCGGAGAAAAGCACAGTAAGCTTGTAAAGAGGCACATTACCGTGTCGGAAGTTCCCGGTAAGCTTATTCTCTACCTCTATCAGAAGCACACACAATATGTGCAGGGCACAGTAAGTGACTGGAGATTCTGGTAAGCTATAATTCACATTATCATGCACTAAGAAAAAAGTGTCGATTTGGTCAGTGTTCCTTTGCCAGATTTTGTTACTTTGTTATATTGATTAACAACTATTCACAAGTAAAGTAGTGATAAGCTACACATTCTGGAAAACTACAGTCTATAACTTGAAAAATATATATGCCATGATTGACTCAATAGAGACTTTGGATCTGGATTCCATACAAAATTGTATATGAACTCTCAATGCTAAGGTGGATCAGTTTGTTTATAGCACATGTTTCTGCTATTGTTGTTAAATATGTACGTGTATAATTTTTTGCTAAATGTTGTAACTAATTTGAGGTCACACACACAAGCAATTTATGATCTAGATATTTAATATATCTGATACTATTTTAGCAGATACTGCACTAAACGAATTGCTTTTAAGGAAGACGTCCCTCATTTTACATGATTTGATTCTGCAAATGTTTTAGATCTACATATTAATTATATTTTAACTGTTTTATTAAAAGCTATTAGAATTTATCACCTTTTAGACTCCTTAGCTTCTTTAGCGCTTTCTTACTTGTTTAATATATTGGTTCCATATATCTATGGGCCTGATGATCAAAAATTATCCCGCATGGAGAAATTATAGTGCAAACTTCACAAGCGCTGAACTCACTGAATTCTCTAAGAAAAAGGGGTGTAGCCTTGAAGTCCCAGAGATAGGAAACTGCCACCATTAGAAAGGTATGAAGCTTTCTGGGATAAAGAATCTCATTGAGGAGAGTAAAGTTATTAGGGGAGTACACAGCACTGTTACAGAGCCTCATTTTGCAGCAAATTCAAATTAAACTGTAATGTTTTCACTACAATTTAGCTTCCATATGTTTCTAATTAAGTACACATTACTTTTCTGACAGTTAAAAAAGTGTATTGTGGGGGGCGGAGCCAGAGGTTGAAGCGACAGGACGTGTTTTGTTAGAGCTCCTCAATTTATTTCCTATTTCATGGGCTAATTTATCACTTTGCTGAAAGTTGATGGATGGCAACAGTACTAAAGTCATTTAGGAGGATGCTCTTCTCACTTTGTTCTGTCTATGCTCTTCAACACTAACTAATCGGCACTGGGAAGGTCTCCTGCGTAGTGCGGCCTAAGGGAGTAACGTGAAGACTAAAGCCTAGTAGAATTTGTACTACTCTTATTCCTACTTCCCTGCTTCAATATGGACACTATCGAACAAGAACTGCATGCCCTTCTGGTAGAATTTGAAGCGGCAATGCTCCAGCATATCGACTATATGTTTTGGACACCACAGTCAGAGGAGGGATGCTACTTAGTTGGTGGACAGCCGGGTCCAGTGGTGCCGGTATCTGAAGTACATCAAGGGCGGATTGTTCAGACTACCGTGCTAGCGTGTGCAGATCTTACCTCGCAGAGCGAGTTACAGGATAGCACAGCCACTTCACCTAACAAGCTGAGCTTGAAGGAGATGGATTTAAGCTATTTGGCTACACCTCAGCAATTGATCGATTGGACGACTCCTAATATGGAGATAGTTAAGCTCATATCAATACCAACGAGACTGGTCATATGGATCACACTGATAGCGAGATCTGATGCCTTGGCCATTCTACATGAAGTGCATTTCCGGCTCCTTTTGCCGGGTGGGGAGATCATTACCATACTAGAGGGCAACAAGATGGGCATTGGATAGGCATCTTTTTAGGAACTTGAGCGGTAAGATTGAAAACCTAAGTGGCGCTGCTCAATACAATTACTTTCTCCAACCGACATCCCATCATCTGGAGACTTGTTTAAGTGACTGTCCGATATATTTGGCATTTTTCCACATTGCTAACAATGGGAAACGATATTACTACTAATGACCGCAGGGTAAATAGAATCTCCCTTCTCCACTGAATGCAGGCAGAAAGGTATAGGTTAAATATTTTATACACCGTGAACTTCTCTGACTGAAGCAGTTTGCCAGTTACGCTGTGTGCAGTTTGAGCTGTGGAGTGTGTTCCACTCGGAATTACTTTGGACAGTAGGGTGATCATTGAACAGTCCTACTTATTGACTGGAATACTTTTCACTGGCTGGCAACCTATTTACTTCTGGTCTACGTTATAATGTTATATAGTTCATTAGTGGTTGTGTGTTTATTGTGTCTGAATGATGTTTTCAACATAATGCTAGTTTATAAGGTGCACCATTAACGCCCTTTATATATGAACTATCTAATTTATATGCAGGATATATAACGCTTTGCTGTACATTCTATATTTACGTTGCTCTTACTAGTAATGTCATGTGCCTTGATGTCACCCATTATAATAATCTGTTACACTTAGAGGAGACCATGTAAAGCTACGCAAATAGTTATACACATAGGGCTTCTACCAGCCTCTCTCTATATGTTCCTAGACACCACCCTCTTAGATATAGTAATACTATATATTTTAGAATATGTAGAAGACAGGTGCTACTTATAAATATATTTATGAAGATAGAGCTATTTCACTGTGACAATTACTATGCTACCCAATAGACCTGCCTATCTACAAATGATACTCATATCTTAGTTAAGAATTGCCACATGTACTCAGTTTTTGCCATATAGATGCAAAGTGGTTTGCCTGTATGGATACCATAGTACTACATTATGGTTCCCTATTCTATATGAAGAAAAAGGGAAGATTTATTCAACAAAGCTTTCTCCTTAAAAGTATTATTTTGCAACTTTTTTTATTCCTAACTAGAATATAGTCCAACTATGATATACACTTATATCTTGGTGTCATCATAATCTGTGCATACTTAAATTGATAGAGGCAGTTGGGTCATGCTAGATGGGAAAACGGGTGGGCAGTCTTCTGGACCTGTGGCTGTGCTGCCGGCGGCCGGGGTGGCGCAGTCAGGGACCTAGATTATCCAGTTGGGTATGCATTGGTGTATCATTTTTTCTTGACTGAGGTAATTCTGTTATTGAGATAATTTGGAGCTTCCGTAAGGGAGTTATGTGGTCTGTCTGTTAAGATTCTATTACTGTGTTCTAGTTTGTAGTCTTTGAAACCGTAATGTTTAATGTTGGGATTGCATAATAGATTTGCTGTATACCGTATATTCTCTCCTATATAGTAGGTAGGTGAGCCTGTCCAAAATCTTTACATGGCTATACATTTCTAGACAGCATAAAGGTTGGCCCTTAACTATCCTTCTTCCTACATTCAATATATATGTTACTTTTATAAGTTGTAGATCCCCCTCACGCATGGTTTCACTTGAATAGTTTCCCTCAATATGTTCACTGGCTCCGTATTCCCCCCTAAGGGTTTTCCCTTAGTCCCTGTTTACTAATGTAAACTAAGGAACACAGATTCCATAGCATTTCCCTATTCTTTACTATATGTTTGATAAAATATAGCGGCCCATAATATCCCCCTACCTATATAAAAAAAAAAAAAAAAACATGAGGAAGCTATAGGCTGTGAGTGCTATTAGGATATAATATTGGTCTGGGTTTTGTCTGTTTAGCCACAGAAATGTTCCATAATACAACCTTTTCTTTGTTTGAAATTATATTGTATGTGGATAGATTATCTGTGAAACTACACTTTATACACTCATATGTCTAAAAAGTTATGTACTGACCTACAAGAGTTGTGCCAAATGTAACTTGATTATAATGTATTGTATACTGAGATGTTTGTATTGAATTTCCTCAATAAAAAAAAAAAAAAAAAAAAAAAAAAAAAGTGTATTGTGAGTATTGAGAAAACTTTTCACCAGCATACAGCTGGCCAGATAAAACAGTGAGACTTGCAGGTGTAAAATGCATTGAGGGTGAGAATTGTGAGAGAGATTCAGCTACATCCTGTGAACTCCCCTGTTCAGCTCAGGTAACTCCCATGCCTTTCCCGCTTTCTGAACTGTCAGGCTTATTTTGCGTAAAACAAATACAAAGTGCAATGTAACTTGTAATTGATGCACAGAAATGTTTAATGAATTATCCTAATTTGTTTACATAGACAAAGCAATTTGTAAATGCACTGCTGAATACAGAATCTAAATGCATTAAAATACAAATCAGAAATTACAAAGCTTAAATGTTATAAAACCTAAAGGACAAGATCTGAAGTCTAAAGTAAAATAAAACACAAAGGACAAAGTGTAAATGTAAAACAACTCTCACGTTATGCAGAGCTATATTGCATGTAGAGGTGTCTAACCAATTCCCATTGGACACATTAGAATTGTTTTTACTTGGGAGGCTACAAATTAAAATATTAGAAATACCCATAAACAGTTTTAAAGTAAGCAATGTTTTAGCTAGATATATGCTACTTTTTTGGTCTACTCTGTCTTAAAGGGGTATGACACCCATAATTTATTTTCATGATTCAGAGCAATTTTAAATAACTTTCCAATTTCATTCTACTGCTGCAGTTGCTTCATTCTCTTTGTATCCTGTGCAGAAAAAACAGCAATGTAATACTAAGAGCTAGCTGAAAACATTAGATTAGCCAATGAGAAGAGGCATATATGTGCAACCACCAATCAGCAGCTAGCTCCCAGTAGTGCATTACTGCTTCTTAGCCTACCTAAGTATGCTTTTCAACAAAGTATACCAAGAGAATGAAACAAATTAGATGATAGAAGTACATAGGAAAGTTTTATTTACAATTTAATGTTATATTTGATTCTTTTAATACTATTTTTTATTGAGGATAAACAATACAATTACATCCAAATAGAGTGCAGTATGAAAACAGATAAATTGCAATGCAACAGTAACAATCAGAAGAACACACAGAAATGTAGGTAGTTAATTGAATTTTACAATATATATTCTGGGTTAACTCTCTAAATTCTCTAGTAGGCACTCAAAATATATATCATCCTCATTTTACCTTAAATGTGAAAATACACTTTGTTTAGTAGAAGTACAATAGTATTAACTTCTATAAAACTATCAAATACCAAAGACCCACAATAAAGTACAACAAAAAGTCCAAGTATTCATGTTCTAAAAAGTTCTAAATATCTGTAGTATAAGGGATAGACTTCAACTTAAATGTAGTTTCAACCTGTGCGACAGGGAATAGCTACAGAATGGAATAAATTTAGAACACATTATCGACCTCTAGGTAGTTGCTAAGTAAAATCTATAAATAAAGAAAAGGCTTTGTAGAGTAGCAAATTATATGATATGTACAGGTAGGTGTATTGGCAATATTTAAATTGGAAAAATATGGCCTAGTAGTGTAGATAGTAGCTTAAGGGTAAAGATGTGGCTCCTATTATAATATAAAGCATAGAGAATAACAGTTCCGCATCTGATATATATTGAGACAAATAGCAATACACTTGAAAAGTATAGACCTTATTAAATATAGACTAGGTATGGTGTCAGTGTCCTATATTACACTATATGTAGATAACCACTGTGTAAGAATAGAATATGATAGATCAGGGTGGGGCGTTGTGTAACATTAAAAGGCAGTACTTGACATAATTTCAGAGAGACTACATTCCACACAGCAGTACTTGTATATAATCTATTGCCCCTATTACAACAGACACCAAGATGTATAGACGAGTTAAGGTCTAAACTTATAAACTTATACGTTCATATATACAAAACACTAGAGGTGATGTAATCAGCAGTGTTCAGCATATTTTCTTAAATTCAAATTAACATAATAGAGAAGGAGACCACAATGTAACTAGGGTCTACACCCTGTATTTAGCGCTACTCTACAGTTACTAAACTAGAGTCACATAGATGGAGTTTACTGTGGCCTGGGCTGGACACCAAAATGGCATATGGGCTGTACTAGATATGGATCGCAATCTGTTGTAATTGTTCTTGGGTTCCCCCAAAGTTACCTCACTCCAAGTCTCTTAATTCTCAATGGGTAGGAGGTTTTTGACCACCGGACCGTCAGCATACCTGTAAGCAGACACAATTCCACGGGTACAAGAAGAAGAGATCTGAGAGTAACGTACAGTCATTAATGTTCCCTGCTCAGCTGACTATAGGCACAAGTATACGTGGATCCTTTAAATTACGATTATTCCAGAAACAGTATTCTTTTTCCTCTGGAATAATCGTAATTTAAAGGATCCACGTATACTTGTGCCTATAGTCAGCTGAGCAGGGAACATTAATGACTGTACGTTACTCTCTTCAGTCATCTTACAATCACATATAGAGTCAGTCTAAGTGGGGAATCTCTGCTAGCAATTCACCCTCTCGAATATAGATCTCCATGTTGGCATCCGTCACATCAAGATAAGGTGCCCTAGGCGATCCTCCGGTATAGTCAGCAGCCACAGTAACAGGTAGGTTACAATCTTCATGTCGATCCTCTGCAATCAGTAAACTTTGTGGGGGCTGTAGCACAGCAGTCAAGGCTATAAAAGTCTGCTCAAAATTTGCAAAATGAGTGCCTAGAAGTCACAGTATCTTCGCTTTCCTTATAGCTAGACTCTCCATGTTAGTCTACGAGTAGGGTTGGACCAGGTTTTCTGTGGGTATTCATCCGTAGAATATTCAATACATGCCGGTTTGCACACTATACAATTAATGCAGCTAGAAGTTTTTGAATGTAGTCGTTCTTAAGCACAAATGGCTAAACAAACTGAGTTATCAGAGTATTCCGGGGCGTAGAGGAAGGTATAGGCTGTTATAAGGCCTCTGCGTACCTTCTCTATCCAGATCTGCCGGTTCTCATTTATATATAAAAGTCGCATAACTCTGTTCCACAAGTAGTACTCTTCCCACTTCTCTTGATAAGAATAAGATTTGCGGGTCTTAGGAGAAATAAAAAGCAGATTTATCGGCTCCAATGTTCAGTCGTAGCTAAAAAGCAGCCATCTTGGTCGCTGGTCGGACATGCCCCCCATGAAAGTTTCATTTTGATGTTACTGCCCCTTTCATTTTCTCTCAAAAATGCTATAAAATAATGTATCTGTATCATTCTGCAGAACCCATATTTTCTGTCTCCTACATTTCTACCAATACAAAATAAATATTACTTTTATAAGCTCAAAGTACTATTTTGTCTGCTTCAGAAACAGTAATCAGGCTGGAAATGCCGAGGGCCAGATAAAATGCTCTGGAAAGTCACATTGTGACCCAGGGGCTATGGCTGGACACATCTTTTCAAAATTATTTTCTTCATCTTCAAATCCTGCTGCATACACAGTCATCAGTATATCTGTTATCCAGTCACAGGCAAGCTGAAGTAGTTTAAGGCTCTCATGGGCTCATTCTGCTAGAAGACTATAATGAACAGACGTATAATATACTCAGGGTCACACAGAAAGCTAGGAAAGGGCACCTATGTTTTTATATTTCTGTTTGCATTTACAGAAACCATAAAGTTGGACACTTATCTTGAAATACGGCTTTAATATAAGAATTCATGAAATAAAGTTAAGCTTCTGCTTCTATTGATTTTCTTTATAAAATTATATTAGTTTTTAAAACTGCATCCTGAAGGTCACTGCTCAATGAATATGAAAATGTTGTGGATATCAATGCATAATCAATATTACTTTAAAAGTTATTTATCACTGATGTAATTGAGGTATAATTCTGATCAGAAAAAGAAAATTCCGAGTGGCATCTGGCATATTAGAACAGAATTTGACTAACACACTATGTGCTAGATTACAAGTGATGCGCTAACTAAATAGTTTGCTCACATTAACTCTGCTCAAAGTCAAATATTAACATGGTGGGGTTAGCGTGCATATTACAAGTTGAAAGTAAAATGTTCTATGGGATGCGCTTTGCTCCAACTGCACTAAACCCTAAGGTAGTTACAAATACTTTAAATTCCAAAGTTCTTCACATAGAAGAAAAAAAAAATATTTTAAAAAATAAATATATATATATATATATATATATATATACACACACACACACCTACCTATATACCCCTAACCTTAAATCCAAAGTTACAAAAAATAAAAAAAATAAAAATAAAGAATACCAAAATAAAAAAACACTACCAGTAAAAGCCATATCCAAAAACTAAAGTACTCTAAAAAAAAACCCAAACATCTAAGGATTAAGTAGTGTAGGGGTTATTGCAGTGGGTAATGGTGGTTTAGGGGTTAAGTAATGTAGGGGTTATTGTTATTTAGGGGTTAATAGTGTAGCGGGGTAGTTTGCGAAGTTAAAACCCTTTGCATCCTTTTTTTTCTTTCTTTAAAACACCTTATATCAACTATCTTTGAGCCCTTATAACGTTTTCAATAAAAAGTGTTTATATAAGTGTAACTCTATTTTATGCAATTTTATTTTCTTCTCTTACCTTTATGCAAGCTCTGAAGTCATGCTAACTCGACTTGCGTTACATTTGATTGTGCTCAAGCGAACGTGTTTCCTTTCAACTCGTAATGTGCGTGCTATTTCCATTGCATTCAAAAAGCCAAGAAATAACCCATATCGCTAGCGCACTACATTTAGTGCAACACTCATAATCTAGCCCTATGTGTCTCAAAGCACATAAGAACAAAATATACGTTAGAATACATAAATCACAATCGCAACATTAGGAAAATGGTTGTGCAAACAACTTCATGCAATGCCTGTACAGGGAGTGCAGAATTATTAGGCAAGTTGTATTTTTGAGGATTAATTTTATTATTGAACAACAACCATGTTCTCAATGAACCCAAAAAACTCATTAATATCAAAGCTGAATAGTTTTGGAAGTAGTTTTTAGTTTGTTTTTAGTTATAGCTATTTTAGGGGGATATCTGTGTGTGCAGGTGACTATTACTGTGCATAATTATTAGGCAACTTAACAAAAAACAAATATATACCCATTTCAATTATTTATTTTTACCAGTGAAACCAATATAACATCTCAACATTCACAAATATACATTTCTGACATTCAAAAACAAAACAAAAACAAATCAGTGACCAATATAGCCACCTTTCTTTGCAAGGACACTCAAAAGCCTGCCATCCATGGATTCTGTCAGTGTTTTGATCTGTTCACCATCAACATTGCATGCAGCAGCAACCACAGCCTCCCAGACACTGTTCAGAGAGGTGTACTGTTCTCCCTCCTTGTAAATCTCACATTTGATGATGGACCACAGGTTCTCAATGGGGTTCAGATCAGGTGAACAAGGAGGCCATGTCATTAGATTTTTTTCTTTTATACCCTTTCTTGCCAGCCACGCTGTGGAGTACTTGGACGCGTGTGATGGAGCATTGTCCTGCATGAAAATCATGTTTTTCTTGAAGGATGCAGACTTCTTCCTGTACCACTGCTTGAAGAAGGTGTCTTCCAGAAACTGGCAGTAGGACTGGGAGTTGAGCTTGACTCCATCCTCAACCTGAAAAGGCCCCACAAGCTCATCTTTGATGATACCAGCCCAAACCAGTACTCCGCCTCCACCTTGCTGGCGTCTGAGTCGGACTGGAGCTCTCTGCCCTTTACCAATCCAGCCACGGGCCCATCCATCTGGCCCATCAAGACTCACTCTCATTTCATCAGTCCATAAAACCTTAGAAAAATCAGTCTTGAGATATTTCTTGGCCCAGTCTTGACGTTTTAGCTTGTGTGTCTTGTTCAGTGGTGGTCGTCTTTCAGCCTTTCTTACCTTGGCCATGTCTCTGAGTATTGCACACCTTGTGCTTTTGGGCACTCCAGTGATGTTGCAGCCCTGAAATATGGCCAAACTGGTGGCAAGTGGCATCTTGGCAGCTGCACGCTTGACTTTTCTCAGTTCATGGGCAGTTATTTTGCGCCTTGGTTTTTCCACACGCTTCTTGCGACCCTGTTGACTATTTTGAATGAAACGCTTGATTGTTCAATGATCACGCTTCAGAAGCTTTGCAATTTTAAGAGTGCTGCATCCCTCTGCAAGATATCTCACTATTTTTGACTTTTCTGAGCCTGTCAAGTCCTTCTTTTGACCCATTTTGCCAAAGGAAAGGAAGTTGCCTAATAATTATGCACACCTGATATAGGGTGTTGATGTCATTAGACCACACCCCTTCTCATTACAGAGATGCACATCACCTAATATGCTTAATTGGTAGTAGGCTTTCGAGCCTATACAGCTTGGAGTAAGACAACATGCATAAAGAGGATGATGTGGTCAAAATACTCATTTGCCTAATAATTCTGCACTCCCTGTATGTATTTACTATTTGCAATAGTACAATTAAATTTACACTATACTTATTCAAAACATTTTTTTTTATTCTTAAGAACATTGTTGCTTTGTGATGAAAGTGTTTAATCACATTCAAGATCCATTGTACAAGTTTTCAAGATTAAGTCCTGAAACTACTGAGCCGCTTCATTTTCACATTACTAAGTCAGGATTCCGTTCTGTACAGTGAGAATTTAGTTTTGTGAGAATGAAGCAACCCATTCGTTTTTCAATGGTAGAAATGGCGCTTTTTTACAAAATATGTTTTAAAGTGTGAGAAATGTTTAATAGCCCAATATTGTAAATGGGAAAAGCAGCCGCCATTTTTTAATGCAACATATTAATATCCAGTAAAGTTAACCACTGCTTCTAGACAAAAACCTCACCAAAAAACCCCCCAAAAAAAACAGTTTTTACAAAAAATAAAGTTTTACAGTATAATGCTTATCAATAGCGCATTACACACACGTACAGTTCTCAAACATATGAATAATTTATTTACAAGTTTTCCTATTTTTTGTGATTTAAAGGGTTAATTTCACACATGTAAATTGCTATTGCTATTATCAATGCATACACCTGTATTGTTAGGGATAGACCTTTTGAATGTGCTGGATTGTATTAGTGATTTGCAGTTGTATAAACGTGATGGCAATAGTGGTTTACTCTCAACTATGGTAACTTGTACTTGAGTGAGAAAACTTTACTTTCAACTTGTAATACAAGCGTACAGATGCTTAATGTATGAATTTCATTTTAATGCAATTTATGCTACAATTCTTGTGCAAAATACCATTCACCTTGTAATCTAGGGGGTCAATTTATTAAAGTCTAGCAGACATGATACGCTGTAGCGTATCATGTCCGCCAGACATCGCTGAATGCGGACAGCATACGCTATCCATATTCAGCATTGCACAAGCAGTTCTAGTGAACTGCTGGTGCAACACCGCCCCCTGCAGATTCGCGGCCAATCGAGGGGTGTCAATCAGCCCGATTGTATAGGATCAGGCGGATTGCTTTACGCAGCCTCAGAGGTGGAGTATGAGTTAAGAAGCAGCAGTCTATAGGCAGCTGCTTCCTAATTCCTGTTTCCAGAGAGTGAATTGGCCCAATTTGGCCAATAATAAATTGACCCCTAAGGGGCATATTTATTAAGCTCAGAATGGAGCTTTATTGCCCCTGAAGGCTCGCCGGAAACAAATGTTATGAAGCAGCGGTCTATAGACTTGTCCCCTTGCTCTGAGGCGGTAGACAGAAATTGACACCCCCCCCCCCCCCCCGAATCTGCAGGGGGCAGCATTGCACTAGCAGCTCACAAGAACTTCTGGTGCAATGATAAATGCCGACAGCATATGCTGTCTGCATTTATCGATGTGCGGCAGACATGATAAGCTACTTCGTATCATGTCCGCTCGCACATTAATAAATATGCCCCTAAGTCTTTATTTTTAAACAAAATTATATATTTTTATATATTTAAAGTCAGGCACCCTATACACTTCTGTGCTATTCCTAAACACCACATGATTGGTGGATACACAAGTACAACATTCCTACTTGCCTCAACTGTATGTGAAATATAGGTAAGTGTTCCATGGAAAGGCATTTAGCAACAAATATACTGGAGAGAGAGTGGTTTAACAAATTATGGAGATGCTAAACCGTTACTGAGAATATAATTCAGGTAACATAATCATAAGTAATTGGTAAGTTAAAGCTATTTTATAGACATAAGGAAGCATCAAATACCATAATTATTTAGCATAATTGAGAACCCACACCGGGTAGAGCTGATCAAGTGATGTATGACATTAGCTTCCCACACATAGAATAAATTTAAAATCTGTAATAGGGTCTTTAATTCTATATATTTTTACTAACCACATAAATGCAAATGTAAAAATTCAGCCCTCAAAATTATGTTATTATGGTTTAGCAAAATATCAGAGCAATGGTCCATATACATACACTGCCTGAAGAACAAATATTGTGCCTTTACTGTCCCTCTTGTACACTGGCTGTAAAACTGAGAGGGGCCTGGTGCTTGGGTAAAGGTACAGTAGCTCTTTTACTTAAGTGCATAGCCCTTACGGAAGCCAATTTTTGCCTTTTGAAAACTAAAGAAACAGGACTGAATTTCCACTCCATATCTTCATGCACAGCAATAACAGGGAATGTACAACAGCGTACGTGTAGTGTTTAATATCCCTATCAGTCGTAAATGGCACCATAGGGCAGTGCACTAAAACTTCTATTTGCCTATGTCTCTAGGGTTGTTACCTTATTATGATTTATTTATTTAAGTGCAGACCATGATAATGAACATACATTTGCATACAGATTTATACAGCATAACTGATTGCTAATGACCATGCATTTTACAATAGATTAATGCACATTTAGAAGCAGTTTAACTTATTATTGTTATTCTTTATGATGCACCTGAACCTTAAAAAGAGCAGCCTTGCTGGTAAAATACTGGCTGGGAAGCAACTATAGATGTCCCTCATATGTTCCCCTCATATATCCAGACTGAACACGTGCTGGTCTCACAGTGGTGCTCTGTGTAATCTTTTAATGCTGTCAAAATTCCCAGTTATTCTTTGAACTGTAATTCTTTTTTTGTGTATCTGGTTTGTCAAAGTAAATCAGAAAACTAAAAAGACTTCATAACTTCCGTGCAGAGAAGGGTCATGTAGATTGTCAGCACAGTACAGTTGATGGTGGTCCCAAGACACATATTTATTCTCACTGCGCCAGGGAGGCAAGTAGCAGGGGCAATGTCAGTGTTGTTCAGTGAGTGGTGCTGGGTGCGGTTATGTGGTCTAGGGGTATGGCTAGGTGAGGAATGGTCATCAGCGGAGAGGGTACATTTTCTTTCTCCTCCTCAGCACAATGGGAGTGCAAACTTATAGACGGGAATGCTTTTGCACCCCTGTAGAACCCCACAAAATACATGGAATTAGATTTTTTTGTGAAGAAGATATTTAACATTTGTATATAATATTCTTTTATATGGAAAATAGTAATGTTTTCAGTTTAAAGTCCTTTTTAGAATCACAAACCTTAAAGGGATAGGAAACCCCAAAATTTTCTTGCATGACTTGGATAGAACATACCATTTTAAACAACTTTCCAATTTACTTCTATAATCAAATTAGCGTTATTCTCTTGTTATCCTTTGCTGAAGGAACAGCATTACACTACTGGTGGTAGCTAGCTGAACACATCTAGTTAGCCAATTACAAGAGACAAATGTATGCAGGCACTAATCAGCATTTAGATCCCATTAGTGTAGGATATGTGCATATCCTTTTTCAATAAGGGATACCAGTGAAGCACATTTCAAAGCAGAAGAGAAATTAAAAGAGTCTTAAACTTGCATACTCCATCTGAATCATGCAAGATTAATTTTAAATTTCCTATCCCTTTAAAGGTAAAATGAACATTTTCACTTATCAGCTAATGAGCATTATTATGTGTATCTATCATAGGTATCACTTATCAGCTAATGAGCATTATTAGGTGTATCTATCATATGTATCACTTATCAGCTAATGAGCATTATTAGGTGTATCTGTCATAAGTATCACTTATCAGCTAATGAGCATTATTAGGTGTATCTATCTTAAGTATCACGTATCAACTAATGAGCATTATTAGGTGTATCTATCATATGTATCACGTATCACCTAATGAGCATTATTAGGTGTATCTATCAGAAGTATCACTTATCAGCTAATGAGCATTATTAGGTGTATATGTCATAAGTATCACTAATCAGCAAATGATCATTATTATGTGTATCTATCATAAGTATCACTTATCAGCTAATGAGCATTATTAGGTGTATCTATCATAGGTATCACTTATCAGCTAATGAGCATTATTAGGTGTATCTATCATGAGGATCACTTATCAGCTAATGAGCATTATTAGGTGTATATGTCATAAGTATCACTAATCAGCTAATGATCATTATTATGTGTATCTATCAAAAGTATCACTTATCAGCTAATGAGCATTATTAGGTGTATCTATCATAGGTATCACTTATCAGCTAATGAGCATTATTAGGTGTATCTATCATAGGTATCACTTATCAGCTAATGAGCATTATTAGGTGTATCTATCATATGTATCACTTATCAGCTAATGAGCATTATTAGGTGTATCTATCATATGTATCACTTATCAGCTAATGAGCATTATTAGGTGTATCTATCATAAGTATCACTTATCAGCTAATGAGCATTATTAGGTGTATCTATCATAAGTATCATTTATCAGCTAATGAGCATTATTAGGTGTATCTATCATATGTATCACTTATCAGCTAATGAGCATTATTATGTGTATCTATCATAAGTATAACTTATCAGCTAATGAGCATTACTAGGTGTATCTATCATAAGTATCACTTATCAGCTAATGAGCATTATTATGTGTATCTATCATATGTATCACTTATCAGCTAATGAGCATTATTAGGTGTATCTATCATATGTATCACTTATCAGCTAATGAGCATTATTAGGTGTATCTATCATAAGTATCACTTATCAGCTAATGAGCATTATTAGGTGTATCTATCATAAGTATCACTTATCAGCTAATGAGCATTATTAGGTGTATCTATCATAAGTATCACTTATCAGCTAATGAGCATTATTAGGTGTATCTATCATAAGTATCACTTATCAGCTAATGAGCATTATTAGGTGTATCTATCATAAGTATCATTTATCAGCTAATGAGCATTATTAGGTGTATCTATCATATGTATCACTTATCAGCTAATGAGCATTATTATGTGTATCTATCATAAGTATAACTTATCAGCTAATGAGCATTACTAGGTGTATCTATCATAAGTATCACTTATCAGCCAATGAGCATTATTATGTGTATCTATCATAGGTATCACTTATCAGCTAATGAGCATTATTAGGTGTATCTATCATATGTATCACTTATCAGCTAATGAGCATTATTAGGTGTATCTATCATAAGTATCACTTATCAGCTAATGAGCATTATTAGGTGTATCTATCATAAGTATCACTTATCAGCTAATGAGCATTATTAGGTGTATCTATCATAAGTATCACTTATCAGCTAATGAGCATTATTAGGTGTATCTATCATAAGTATCACTTATCAGCTAATGAGCATTATTAGGTGTATCTATCATAAGTATCACTTATCAGCTAATGAGCATTATTAGGTGTATCTATTATATGTATCACTTATCAGCTAATGAGCATTATTTGGTGTATCTATCATATGTATCACTTATCAGCTAATGAGCATTATTAGGTGTATCTATCATAAGTATCACTTATCAGCTAATGAGCATTATTAGGTGTATCTATCATAAGTATCACTTATCAGCTAATGAGCATTATTAGGTGTACAGATCTATCATATGTATCACTTATCAGCTAATGAGCATTATTAGGTGTATCTATCATAAGTATCACTTATCAGCTAATGAGCATTATTAGGTGTATCTATCATATGTATCACTTATCAGCTAATGAGCATTATTAGGTGTATCTGTCATAAGTATCACTTATCAGCTAATGAGCATTATTAGGTGTATCTATCTTAAGTATCACGTATCAACTAATGAGCATTATTAGGTGTATCTATCATATGTATCACGTATCACCTAATGAGCATTATTAGGTGTATCTATCAGAAGTATCACTTATCAGCTAATGAGCATTATTAGGTGTATATGTCATAAGTATCACTAATCAGCAAATGATCATTATTATGTGTATCTATCATAAGTATCACTTATCAGCTAATGAGCATTATTAGGTGTATCTATCATAGGTATCACTTATCAGCTAATGAGCATTATTAGGTGTATCTATCATGAGGATCACTTATCAGCTAATGAGCATTATTAGGTGTATATGTCATAAGTATCACTAATCAGCTAATGATCATTATTATGTGTATCTATCAAAAGTATCACTTATCAGCTAATGAGCATTATTAGGTGTATCTATCATAGGTATCACTTATCAGCTAATGAGCATTATTAGGTGTATCTATCATAGGTATCACTTATCAGCTAATGAGCATTATTAGGTGTATCTATCATATGTATCACTTATCAGCTAATGAGCATTATTAGGTGTATCTATCATATGTATCACTTATCAGCTAATGAGCATTATTAGGTGTATCTATCATAAGTATCACTTATCAGCTAATGAGCATTATTAGGTGTATCTATCATAAGTATCATTTATCAGCTAATGAGCATTATTAGGTGTATCTATCATATGTATCACTTATCAGCTAATGAGCATTATTATGTGTATCTATCATAAGTATAACTTATCAGCTAATGAGCATTACTAGGTGTATCTATCATAAGTATCACTTATCAGCTAATGAGCATTATTATGTGTATCTATCATATGTATCACTTATCAGCTAATGAGCATTATTAGGTGTATCTATCATATGTATCACTTATCAGCTAATGAGCATTATTAGGTGTATCTATCATAAGTATCACTTATCAGCTAATGAGCATTATTAGGTGTATCTATCATAAGTATCACTTATCAGCTAATGAGCATTATTAGGTGTATCTATCATAAGTATCACTTATCAGCTAATGAGCATTATTAGGTGTATCTATCATAAGTATCACTTATCAGCTAATGAGCATTATTAGGTGTATCTATCATAAGTATCATTTATCAGCTAATGAGCATTATTAGGTGTATCTATCATATGTATCACTTATCAGCTAATGAGCATTATTATGTGTATCTATCATAAGTATAACTTATCAGCTAATGAGCATTACTAGGTGTATCTATCATAAGTATCACTTATCAGCTAATGAGCATTATTATGTGTATCTATCATAGGTATCACTTATCAGCTAATGAGCATTATTAGGTGTATCTATCATATGTATCACTTATCAGCTAATGAGCATTATTAGGTGTATCTATCATAAGTATCACTTATCAGCTAATGAGCATTATTAGGTGTATCTATCATAAGTATCACTTATCAGCTAATGAGCATTATTAGGTGTATCTATCATAAGTATCACTTATCAGCTAATGAGCATTATTAGGTGTATCTATCATAAGTATCACTTATCAGCTAATGAGCATTATTAGGTGTATCTATCATAAGTATCACTTATCAGCTAATGAGCATTATTAGGTGTATCTATTATATGTATCACTTATCAGCTAATGAGCATTATTTGGTGTATCTATCATATGTATCACTTATCAGCTAATGAGCATTATTAGGTGTATCTATCATAAGTATCACTTATCAGCTAATGAGCATTATTAGGTGTATCTATCATAAGTATCACTTATCAGCTAATGAGCATTATTAGGTGTACAGATCTATCATATGTATCACTTATCAGCTAATGAGCATTATTAGGTGTATCTATCATAAGTATCACTTATCAGCTAATGAGCATTATTAGGTGTATCTATTATGAGTATCACTTATCAGCTAATGAGCATTATTAGGTGTATCTATCATAAGTATCACTTATCAGCTAATGAGCATTATTATGTGTATCTATCATAAGTATCACTTATCAGCTAATGAGCATTATTAGGTGTATCTATCATAAGTATCACTTATCAGCTAAGGAGCATTATTATGTGTATCTATCATATGTATCACTTATAAGCTAATGAGCATTATTAGGTGTATCTATCATATGTATCACTTATCAGCTAATGAGCATTATTAGGTGTACAGATCTATCATATGTATCACTTATCAGCTAATGAGCATTATTAGGTGTATCTATCATATGTATCACTTATCAGCTAATGAGCATTATTAGGTGTACAGATCTATCATTTGTATCACTTATCAACTAATGAGCATTATTAGGTGTATCTGTCATAAGTATCACTTATCAGCTAATGTGTATTATTATGTGTATCTATCATAAGTATCACTTATCAGCTAATGAGCATTATTATGTGTATCTATCATAGGTATCACTTATCAGCTAATGAGCATCATTATGTGTATCTATCATAGGTATAACTTATCAGCTAATGAGCATTATTATGTGTATCTATCATAAGTATCACTTATCAGCTAATGAGCATTATTATGTGTATCTATCATAAGTATCACTTATCAGCTAATGAGCATTATTATGTGTATCTATCATAGGTATCACTTATCAACTAATAAGCATTATTATGTGTATCTATCATAGGTATCACTTATCAGCTAATAAGCATTATTATGTGTATCTATCATAAGTATCACTTATCAGCTAATGAGCATTATTAGGTGTATCTATCATAGGTATCACTTATCAGCTAATAAGCATTACTAGGTGTATCTATCATAAGTATCACTTATCAGCTAATGAGCATTATTATGTGTATCTATCATATGTATCACTTATCAGCTAATGAGCATTATTATGTGTATCTATCATAGGTATCACTTATCAGCTAATGAACATTATTATGTGTATCTGTCTTAGGTATCACTTATCAGCTAATGAGCATTATTAGGTTATCTGTCATAAGTATCACTTATCAGCTAATGAGCATTATTAGGTGTATCTGTCATAAGTATCACTTATCAGCTAATGAGCATTATTTTGTGTATCTATCATAAGTATCACTTATCAGCTAATGAGCATTATTATGTGTATCTATCATAAGTATCACTTAGCAGCTAATGAGCATTATTATGTGTATCTATCATATGTATCACTTATCAGCTAATGAGCATTATTATGTGTATCTATCATAGGTATCACTTATCAGCTAATGAGCATTATTAGGTTATCTGTCATAAGTATCACTTATCAGCTAATGAGCATTATTAGGTGTATCTATCATAAGTATCACTTATCAGCTAATGAGCATTATTAGGTGTATCTATCATAAGTATCACTTATCAGCTAATGAGCATTATTATGTGTATCTATCATAAGTATCACTTATCAGCTAATGAGCATTATTATGTGTATCTATCATAAGTATCACTTATCAGCTAATGAGCATTATTATGTGTATCTATCATAAGTATCACTTATCAGCTAATGAGCATTATTATGTGTATCTATCATAAGTATCACTTATCAGCTAATGAGCATTATTATGTGTATCTATCATATGTATCACTTATCAGCTAATGAGCATTATTATGTGTATCTATCATAGGTATCACTTATCAGCTAATGAGCATTATTATGTGTATCTATTGTAAGTATCTATCATCCAATGTGCATTAGCAGGAAATATACAACTTCATTGATACTGGCCTAGATTACAAGTGAAGCATATTAATTGTACTGCTATAGTGCACTAACATCCATGGCGCTCTTATTTTTACTTCTATATTTCAAGTTGAAAGTTAAATGTAAGCGCTCAAGCAAAAGACTTGGAAGTGCTAACATCCGGAGTTCGGATAGCAGGGCCTCGATAAATCCGTCACCTAACAGAATTCTAAGGGACGCACCACAAAACTCAGGTCTGACTTTCGCTCGAGCACTAACCCAAAGGTTCGCTAAGCAAAGAAAATAAATAGTTTAGTCCTTCACATAGTATATATTTAAATTTTGAAATAAATGTATATATATAAAATTATAGTTGAATGAAGAAAATGCACTCTCTGGATTTATAAATTCAATAAACTTTACTACGTGATGTTTCAAGGTTTTCACCTCTTCCTGTCTGAGGAATGGGTGAAAACCTTGAAACGTCACGTAATAAAGTTTATTGAATTTATAAATCCAGAGAGTGCATTTTCTTCATTCATCTGTATTATTTTTGATGCACCCTGGAATTAATACTATTGGAAGTCTGTGAGAGTGCTGCATCTTCTAATTAGAATATATATAAATATACACAGTATATACAGCACATATTTTACGGGTTATATATATGTATAAATATGATTGAAATACTTTATCTAATATGTTAACATGTGTCTTATTTTAGCTTTAACACTTTAGTTTAGGTCCCCATTTGCGCATTTTTTTTAGCACTTTATGTGTTGCACTTGAGTAGCTGCGCTATCCATTGAAACATAGGACATGCTAAACAATGACAAACGTGCTAAAATTCTTTGATAAAACTTTTTTAATATTCACTTATAATACCATATTGTGTCTGGGCACACCCTAATCCCCAGCACGCAATCATTGCTGGAGGAGATCAGCCCCACGCCCCTCACACAGCGCCCACACCCTTTGAGAGGTGCCTGCACCTTATCCTTGTAGGATCCTTGCTCTTGTTTTGTCATTCTTTCCTGCAGGACATTCAGGTGCGCAGCAGCAAATCAGTGACAGAAGCAGGGGATATTACGTATTGTATCATATTCCGTCCCCTCCTTAAAGTGCCATATACATATTTATCAATACTCATTTTAGCTATATATATATATATATATATATATATATGTTTTTACTGTTTTAGTGTGAGAACTTTAAATTGTGCTTCATGATATTAGATGTATGGAGCACCATCTATAATGGGTAAAATGTAAACTTAATGAACCATCTTTTTAAATTATATGACATTAGTGCTCTCAAAATTAAATTAAAGGGCCACTAAACTCAAAATCTTTCTTTCATGATTCAGATAGAACATAAAAATTTAAATAGCATTACAATTTACTTCTATTATTTATTTTGCTTCATTTTTTAGATATCCTTATTTGAAGAAAAAGCAATGCACATGGGTGACCCAATCACATGAGGCTTCCATGTGCAGCAAACAATCAGCAGCTACTGAGCATATCTAGATATGCTTTTCAGCAAAGAATATAAAGAGAATAAAACAAATTAGATAATAGAAGTAAATTAGAAAGATGATTAAAAATGCATTATCTTTCTAAATCATGAAAGAAAAAATGTGTGTATCATGGCCCTTTAAGTAATAATACAGCATAGAGTCACCGTCACAAACAAGTAAGGAGGCTGCTTCATTTAGCTGTAGATGACCTAAATGATAAAGCACAGATGGCTCTGACAGACAAGCAGACATGGCATATAATCACCACCTGCCCAGCAAGAACTGATTTCAGCTGGGATGTCAGACATGGTTAGAAATGCAACTTTTCTTCCTGCTTTTAAACAATCAAGATAGTTGTTAAACGAGGTTGCCATGGAAACCAACCTAATAAAACTGTCTGCATCTTCCTTATCATTGGGCAGGTAATAAATAAGTCTGGTATAATGCAGAATGGTTCATAGTCATATTTCCTTAAAATTGATCCTTAGTTCTCATTTTCAATCTCTCAATATACTTATTTTTAATACCTTCTACACATGAATGCCTCTCCACTCATTTGGTATTTTTACTTCAAATGTATGCATTGCTTATATTAACTTTTCTTTATTCATATGTTATGGCTATTCATGGAGACATTATTGATCGTTTTCCAGTTCCCAGGTGGTTTGTACTGAAGCTTGTAATATGATGAGCGCTTCATGTTTTTATCAGAAGAGGTTGTTAAATTCTAGGAAGATTAATGACAAAGATGCCTAATTTACTGTGACTCTGTATCACATTCACAGACGTGTAGTAATTAAAATTGCTATAAAGCCCTTTTAAATAAGTATGTTTATGTTTATCATTTTTAATACTGGACACAGAAAACACATATGGCCTATATCCACAAAGTTACCACATGGTTAACTTGCAGTTTGCAAGGAGAAATTGAATCGAGAGCACAGTAGGGGCTCTGAAAATATATACAGTATATATATATATATTAAACAGATTCAAGCAATGCGCTCTGCCTTACCCTCTTCCTGTTTCTCCATGCGGCACAACGGAGCGTGGGGTGACGTCATAAGTCCAAAATGCAAGTACGGGTGCCCTGTAGACAGCATTGTTCATCCAAAACGCTAAGAAGTACAAATAGGTAACAGAGAATGTCCAGGCACTCGGTGTGCATAAAAAGTCCAAAATATTTTATTAAAGATCCACGATAAAATCACAAAATGCATCAGCAGTTAAAAACACTGCTTCAGACAGACACAGGTAGTGAAGACAGCTGGGCTATTGTGCAGCAGACATTTTTCGTGCCCTCAGGCACTTGTTCACTGCTCACAGGTGTCCCAGCCTTCTCTCCCTAAATAGGTGTATTCCTAAAGGTGTACATACACTCTTATTATGTCCTCACCATTACCAATATACATTATAGTATCCAATACTACATATTCAAATAGAAATAGTGGCAAATAGTATTCATATATAGATACCCAATAGAGTAATAATAATAAATAAGGGCAAGAAGTAACTTGAACATTATATCCTACATAAGCCTCTAAATATTTATATGAATCAAATTAATATGATTTATATCCCCTATTATGTAATATAATGTAATACTAATAAGCCTTATATTGCTCTACTGGGGGCTAAACACACAAATCTATGTCTCTTCTAAAGTTCAAGCCATGTGGAATAGTAGTGTTTAAGATGAAGATCCAAAATATTTCTCTTGTACCTAATCTGGCCTCTCTATCACCACCTCTTCTCCACAACGATACATGATCTATTACTTGAACCATTAATAAATTGGGGCCCGAGTTATGGAACTCCCTAAAATGTCTTGATATAGGGGTGTCAGACTCAATATCTTCTAGAGACCTGATATGGGCTAGAAATCTATCTTTTAGAGGTCTCTTATTTTTTCCTACGTATTGCTTAGAGCACCCCCTAGAGGTCAATATGTATATTACATGCATGATATTACAATTGATACAAAATTAATTTTGTGAGTTTTTTGTGTATGTGAGGACACAAAACTATCTCCTTCTGTAACATGATTACACATCTTACAAATGTTCCTCCTACATTTGAAAAAACCCTTTCTTTTTATCAACCAACAACTTTTTGATGTGCATCTTGAACAGTCAGAAGGGGAAGCAAATTTCCCTATTGTTTTACCTTTTCTGGATAGGAATTCACATTCATTCTGTACAATCTTTCTTAGTACAGGGTCAGTATGGAGAATAGGAATACATTATTTTACAATATTACACACCTCTCTGTATTCTAGGCTATATGTAGTTATAAATTTTGTTTTTTCCCGTAAAATGATGAGAGATAAATACAACTATGACCACCAAACAGTATATAGGTGGGATAATAATAAAATCTATAGTCGGGAACCTAGAAAAGGAAGAAAGTGGTTTAAAAACCACACAAAGAAGTCCAAACAAGTAACTTTTTCTGACACAGAGTATGAGGTTGAATCCTCAGAAGGAGAAGGATGTAGTGAGGATACAGAGTCCACAGTCTTAAACGCATCCGTTGAAGGATCCTCAGCTAAGGCCTCAAAAAACGATCAGGTAGAGACTTTACCAACAGGGAGACAAAAAAAATACACAGAGGGAAAAGAGGGAAACGAGCAAAAAACGACAAACAGGGAGGAAGAATTCAACACACAACAACACAAGAAGAAGACCCAGCAAAGGACTTACACCACCAGATCAGTGAAACAACAGAAACAATATGCATGAACAATAATGTGATAAACTTACCTGATGTGAATCAGAGAGGGAGGGATGGGTCCCTACACTACGGTAAAATATTGGGTGGAGGGGGAAACCTTCACTTCAGAATTTTTTTTTTCTTGGAGTTAGTACCTACACTACATAAAAAAGATATAATCAATATAAATGGGATAAAAATTATAATTTGTTTTTGCAGACTGGCTGCCAGTAACACACATGGCGGGGAGCAGTGGGAGAGGAGAGTGTTAGATAGCTGTTGGGGTGGATCAGGGAGGTTGAAGAGGGATCCCTACACTACATAAATTAAAAAAAATTGAAAAAATAAAATAAACGGCATACTGGGAGTCTGTCTGCTAGTACCTAAGATGGTGGTGACCAGGGAGGGGGGGGGGCGGTAAGAGTTATTTGAGATGGATCTTGGGGTGAGAGGTGTCAGGTGGGAGGGTAATCCCTACACTACAACAAATATTAACCTTACACCCTAACTGATTAACCCCTTCACTGCCAGGAATTTCAGAAATGTGGTGCACATCTGCAATTAGCAGCCTTCTAATTGCTAAAAAACAAATGGCAAAGCCATGCATGTCTGCTGTTTCTGAACAAAAGGGATCCCAGAAAAGCTTTTACGACCATTTGTCTTATGATTGCAGAAGTTGTGTGTAAATAATTTCAATGAGAAACCCAAAGTTTGTAAAAAAGTTAACAATTTTTTTTTATATGATTGTATTTGGCGGCCAAATAGTGGCATAAAATTTACCAAAAGGGGTCTAAACTCAATACATTGGGTTGTCTACTTTAAAAACAAAGGCTCTATTTCTGTTTAAACGGAGTGATAGCAAAAATGCTAAAAATTCTCTGCAAGTTTTTCTCTGAAAATCCCAGTAGTGAAGGGATTAAGGCCACTTTAAAAAAAAAATATCTCTGATTATAGCTGACATATTAATTTTAATCCTGGCACTTTTGTGGCACTCACTGTAGAGTATGTATACTATTTTTAAAACAGAATGCATAGAATATCCATGTTTGGGGCTAGTTGCATTGCATGATGCCTTCCCACTCCAGTGTTCCACATTTGTTTGTGAGAGAAAATTCTTAGGGGTGGGCATTTTAAGGGGCAGCAGATTTGCCAGTGCCTAGGGCAGCACAAAACTAAATATACCACTGGCAAGTCAAAAAAGAAATGTGCTTCTTTCCCTTACTGAATACAGTTCAGTTAATGATGAAGCTTCTTTACTGTGAAATTAAGGAAGATGAGTGAAGCCTTTGTTCATAGTTACCTCAAGTAACTAGTATTAAAAAAAAACTAATAATTTCTGTGTTCCTGTAACAGATTATTAGTAGAATTAAAGACAAGTAAACACGCTGCAATATATTAATTTTCTTTAATTAAATATTTAATCACAGTATTGTTTTATTTTAAGATTCAAGTTTGTTTGTTTTTTTTTTTCATTTTAAAAGCACTAATTAATGTAATATTTTCGGAATTGTCTGACATATTACTAAACATATGGATGAGTATCTGTATTAGTAATGTAAGTACGTCTCAGTTGCTTATGTTGTGCTTGAGGTAAAAATGAATCCCACTTGCTACTAAACTCCAAAGCACCTCAGAGGTCCAGTACATCAAATATTCATTAAAATAAATATTTCAGCACAAGAATCCCCTGCCTGCATCCTTTCTTACTTGTGATGAGCTAATTGTTTTCTCTCCTGTAAGGAAAAATAAGTCGATAATATCTATCAGGAAAGGAATATACTCACGGTACTTGGGCACCCATTCCAATACAGCAAAAGTGCAGGGGAGATTTTGGGCTTTTTTTTTTTTTTTTAAAGCCGTTCCACTCAAAATGAAGAGCTATACTTGGATTAGGAAAAAAAGGCTCAAATAGGAACGTGTTTAAAGGGATATAAAAGGTTGGTAGTATGCAGTGGGTATACACCATGAAACAAACAATGTAAAAACTTTGCAAACAAAGTTTTAGGGGGCACTAAGGCTAAAAACAAACAATATGTAAATACTGAAAATCTAAATTTTCTCAATCCAAGATAAAATATAAAATGTCACAGTTCATCCAAATATGGAGGTCCAGTCCCCTAGGACGGCTCCTCTTAAAAAGGTTAGGGATCACCAGAAGAATTCTAAAATGAAAAGCATAAAGGGCGCCTCATTTAACAGCAGTGTAAAAAATAAAAAATGTGTAACTCACACAGCTGACTGACCTTCCGGTGAGCTGTGACCGTGATAACCAGCATGCCTTGTCTGCACTATTCCTCATATATCGCCAACTAAAAGTGTGAGAGTTACCCATTTAGGATTTTTTACACTGCAGTTATACATCTGCCACACAGTTTGCACTATGAGGCGCCTTTTATCTATAGTATTTTGACTTTTATTTATTTTTTAATATAGAGAGTTTGGTTCTATGTGCACATACATTGTAGCTAACATTCGGCTAGATTACGAGTTTTGCGTTATGAGTAAAAAAGCAGCGTTATGGGTTATAACGCTGCTTTTTTCACTACCGCTGCTATTACGAGTCTTGTAGGTACAGCTGTCCCGCACACTTTTTTGGCCGTACCACGACTTAACTTATGCAATTTTCGTAAAGTCTTTTTTCAATGGGACTTCCATAGCGCCGACATTACAAGCTTTTTTTGGAGGCCAAAAAGTGAGCGGTACAGCCTATCCCGCAAGATTCGTAACGCATTCTAATGTCAGTAGTTATGAGTTTTACGCTACAAAACTGTAGCATAAAACTCATAACTAAAGTACTAAAAAGTACACTAACACCCATAAACTACCTATTAACCCCTAAACCGAGGCCCTCCCGCATCGCAAACACTGAAATAAAATTATTAACCCCTAATCTGCCACTCCCTACATCGCCGCCACTATAATAAACATATTAACCCCTAATCCACCGCACTCCCGCATCGTAAACACTAGTTAAATATTATTAACCCCTAATCTGCTGCCCCTAACATCGCCGCCACCTTCCTACATTTATTAACCCCTAATCTGCTGCCCCCAACGTCACTGCCACTATACTAAATTTATTAACCCCTAAACCTAAGTCTAAACCTAACCCTAAAACCCCCTAACTTAAAAATAATTAAAATAAATCTAAATAACAATTAATATCATTAACTAAATAACTCCTATTTAAAAATAAATACTTACCTATAAAATAAACCCTAAGCTAGCTACAATAGAACTAATAGTTACATTGTAGCTAGCTTAGGGTTTATTTTTATTTTACAGGCAAGTTTGTATTTATTTTAACTAGGTAGAATAGTTACGAAATAGTTATAAACTATTTACTAACTACCTAGTTAAAATAAATACAAATTTACCTGTAAAATAAAACCTAACCTGTCTTACAATAAAACCTAACCTTACACTACAATTAAATAAATTAAATTAATTAAATACAATTACCTAAATTACAAAAAAAACACACTAAATTATACAAAATAAACAAATTATCAGATATTTAAACTAATTACACCTAATCTAAAAGCCTTATCAAAATAAAAAAGCACACCCAAAATAAAAAAAACCCTAGCCTAAACTAAACTAAACTACCGATAGCCCATAAAAAGGCCTTTTGAGGGGCCTTGCCCCAAAGAAATCAGCTCTTTTACCTGTAAAAAAATACAAACAACCCCCCAACAGTAAAACCCACCACCCACACAACCAAACTCCCCAAATAAAATCCTAACTAAAAAAAGTAAGATCCCCATTGCCCTGAAAAGGGCAATTGGATGGGCATTGCCCTTAAAAGGGCATTTAGCTCTATTGCTGCCCAAACCCTAACCTAAAAATAAAACCCACCCAATAAACCCTTAAAAAAACTAACACTAACCCCTGAAGATCCATTTACAGTTTTGACGAGCCGACATTCATCCTTGAAGCCGGGAGAAGTCCTACGCGAAGCGGCAAGAAGTCCTCAACGAAGCCGCTGTTCCAATTAGCCAATAGAATGCGAGCTCAATCCTATTGGCTGATTGCATCAGCCAATAGGATTTTTTCACCTTTAATTCCGATTGGCTGATAGAATTCTATCAGCCAATCGGAATTCAAGGGACGCCATCTTGGATGATGTCATTTAAAGGAACCTTCATTCTGGAAGAAGACTTCGATGGAAGAGGATGCTCCGCGCCGGATGTCTTGAAGATGGAGCTGCTCCGCGCCGGATGGATGAAAATAGAAGATGCCGCCTGGATAAAGACTTCTACCCGTCTGTAGGACCACTTCTGCCGGCTTGGATGAAGACTTCTCCCAGCTTCGTTAAGGACTTCTACCGGCTTCGTTGAGGATGGATGTCGGGTCTTCAAAACTGTAAGTGGATCTTCAGGGGTTAGGGTTAGGTTTTTTAAGGGTTTATTGGGTGGGTTTTATAAATGCCATTTTAAGGGCAATGCCCATACAAATGGCCTTTTCAGGGCAATGGGGAGATTAGTTTTTTTTAGTTAGGATTTTATTTGTGGGCTTGGTTGTGTGGGTGGTGGGTTTTACTGTTGGGGGGGGTTGTTTATATTTTTTTACAGGTAAAAGAGCGGATTTCTTTGGGGCAATGCCCCACAAAAGGCCCTTTTTAAGGGCTATTGGTAGTTTAGTTTAGGCTAGGGTTTTTTTTTTATTTTGGGGGGGCTTTTTTTATTTTGATAGGGCTATTAGATTAGGTGTAATTAGTTTAAATATCTGATAATTTGTTTTTTATTTTGTGTAATTTAGTGGGTTTTTTTTTTTTGTAATTTAGGCAATTGTATTAAAGTAATTTAATTTATTTAATTGTAGTGTAAGGTTAGGTTTTATTGTAAGGCAGGTTAGGTTTTATTTTACAGGTAAATTTGTATTTATTTTAACTAGGTAGTTAGTAAATAGTTAATAACTATTTAGTAACTATTCTACCTAGTTAAAATAAAAATAAACCCTAAGCTAGATACAATGTAACAGTTATATTGTAGCTATCTTAGGATTTATGTTATAGGTAGTATTTAGTTTTAAATAGGAATTATTTAGTTAATGATATTAATTGTTATTTAGATTTATTTTAATTATATTTAAGCTAGGAGGTGTTAGGGATAGGGTTAGACTTAGGTTTAGGGGTTAATAAATTTAGTATAGTGGCAGCGACGTTGGGGACGGCAGATTAAGGGTTAATAAATGTAGGTAGGTGGTGGCAATGTTAGGGGCGGCAGATTAAGGGTTAATAATATGTAACTAGCGTTTGCGATGGGGGAGTGCGGCGGTTTAAGGGTTAATATGTTTATTATAGTGGCGGCGGCAACGTTGGGAGCGGAAGATTAGGGGATAATAAGTGTAGGTAGGTTGCAGCGACATTGGGGGTGGGAGATTTGGGGTTAATAAGTATAATGTAGGTGTTGGTGATGTTGGGGGCAGCAGATTAGGGGTTACTAAGTATAATGTAGGTGGCGGCGATGTCGGGGGCGGCAGATTAGGGATTAATAAATATAATTTAGGTGTCGGTGATGTCGGGGGCAGCAGATTAGGGGTTAATAAGTGTAAGATTAGGGGTGTTTAGACTCGGGGTTCATGTTAGGGTGTAAACATAAATTTAGTTTCCCCATAGGAATCAGTGAGGCTTGCGTTACGGAGCTTTACGCTGCTTTTTTGCAGGTGTTAGGCTTTTTTTAAGCCGGCTCTCCCTATTGATTCCTATGGGGAAATCGTGCACGAGCACGTACAACCAGCTCACCACTGACTTAAGCAGCGCTGGTATTGGAGTGCGGTATGGAGCACAATTTTGCTCTACGCTCACTTCTTGCCTAATAACGCCGGGTTTATGAAAACCTGTAATACTAGTACTGTAGGTAAGTGAGCGGTGACAATAACGTGCAAGTTAGCATCGCACCCCTCATAACTCAAAACTCGTAAATCGAGCCGATTGTTGCTAATGTGTCTCTAATTAGTAAGTCTTTAGACTGTGAGCTAAAAACAATTGTTTTTCAAGAAGTACTGTGTTGGTGTGTTTATGAACTGTGTGTTTTCCTTTGATCCTGACCCCCCTAACAAATAGTTTCAGAGTTCCCTTGACCAAATGTTCATTGATGCATCAAGCCAGTAAACTTGTCAGCTCAAGAGACACAAAGCAGTGCTTCTCCCCAGAAATAGATAAGGTGTTCTATAAATTCAGGCAAAGGCTCAAAACTTTATTGCCCAAACTGTCAGCAAAGGGATTGATGAAACAAAGGGTCTTTTTAAAAGAAGTAACATGGGGTCATAAAAGAGAGGGGTGGATATTTACCTAGCCCTTCTAACAAGAAGGATGGGTCAAGCAACTTGAACTCTTGGAAACATGTATAAGAATTTTGTGTTTAACAATTCAAGTGTTCATTCTTCATGGGAGGCTGTACACTGCAGAGTGAGTGACCAATGTTTCCTGCCATCTCCCTGGTGCAGATACCTAAGCTAGGAAGTATAAGGTTTTCTGTTATTTCTCTTTTTATTTTAAAACTATTTGCTTGTGTATAATTTTACATCTTTTTATTAATTATGAATTGTGCTATTTCTTTGAATAATAAATCATTAAATTATTCATTTTTTGCCTTTGTCTAATATTTGAACCATGTTACTAAAAGAGACTGGTAGTATTAGTACTGTGATTTTAGGTTATTTTTTGCTAAATTTTATTCTGGGAGTTAAGTTGTTAGTCTGGGTTTTTCCTTAGGATATCCCATAAATAAATCATAAGTCGTGGCAGCTTATTTAGTTTGAGTGGTAGTAGAGGGGAGTTTTAGGCATTTTTTTCTAAGTCTAGTACAGACTAGAGAGTGTTGTTAACCCTTGCACCCACTGAACTAAGTCACAGGTTAGCCTGAGTTGGCTAGACTGTGACAGTAGAAAGGGTCTGTTAACCCTTTCTGTGCCCAAGTTATTGGCGCACGGTTGGTTAACCCTGGTCATCACAGCAAGTATGCTCTGTGCATAATGCTTACCTACCAAATAAATATTGGTATTTGTGTCCTAGTGCTTAGACAAATTTTGCTCAGAAATATTGGCAATATTTGAGATGTCCTGGTCTATATCCAGATACCCAGTGTATGACAGGATCTCTGAGTATGCAACTAAGGGCATGAGTCTGTTTACAGTGTGAGCATCATCATTTGCCCAATAGGTTTACAATTTCTAGCGGTGGACTCTGGAGAGGTTATAAAATGAAGGTTTCTTTACCCTGCACCCTTGAAAACTAAGCAATTAGTCAAAGTGGTAAAGAGATGTTCTAAGCATCCAAAGTGGTTTGCTGGCTATAATAATCCTGAACATTATTTGCACTAATGGAAGTGCCAGTCTCTTTAGAGTCTCCCTTATCACTAAAAACATTTGGAGGCACTGTTAAATGACACTGCCCCTTATCTTAGCTAATGATGTTTATACACACTAACAGCTAGTTTAAATGTTATCTCTCATACCCAGAAGTCATTGCCAAATCATATTATACTGCAATATGGTGTTTTTATTTTCATATAGTTTAGCTACTAACCTGCAAGGATATAAGGAGTGTCTACAATTGCTGCATTAGACCAAACTAAATGAATATAAGTGATGTCAAAAATATTCCCAGAACTATTTTTTTTCTAACTAAACCTGTAAGTTGGCTTATATTGATTAACTGTTAAAACCAATATATGTTGGATTTTAACATTTACTATAAATATTTATTTTGTGGATTAAATATAAAAAAGAATATTTACCCACAGTAAATAAAGACAAGATATACTAAGCAAATTTTTTAAAAACTACAATGTGATATCTGTTATCAATATTTATACATTTTAAGATGCTCACAAATATTAACACATACATATCCCAAAATAGTTGTATAAAAACACACTCAAAAGCGACATAAGCCTGAATAGAGAGCATTTAAACTTTAATTTTTCAGTATTGAGGCTTGTATTATTTTACATACAATAAATGACTAGTAAAGATATTCTTACTGACAAACGTATTTCCTATGACTAATTATAATCCTCAGCTTCCAAACATTTCTTTATTCATGGTGATTCTCAACCATTCTGACATCATACACAAGAGAAATGCATTCTGCTAAGAACATATAAAAGCTAGAAAAACATAAAAAGTAATAAGGGAAATCCATACGTGGACTCAGATTCTAAGCGTAATAAAGCTGCATCTCACTAATGAAGCCCATAAGACCAAAACGTATGTCTGATGTTCTTTCCCTTATTCACAGAAGAACTACTTTGTATCTCAAGCCTGGATTGTCTTTCAGAACAGTCAGAATGATATACTTAAAGGGCCATAATACCCAAATGTTTAAACACTTGAAAGTGATGCAGTATAGCTGTAAAAAGCTGACTAGAAAATATCACCTGAACATCTCTAAGTAAAAACGAAAGATATTTTACCTCAAAAGTTTCTCAGTAGACTTCTAAGCAGCATATCAATATGTCTGTCCCGGGACAGCTGAAGGGATGAGCCTCAAGCACTCTCATGTTATTTCCCTATTCAGCTTAAGGAAGTTTACAATGAAATTTCATGAGAGTTAAATCAAATCTCATGAGATCACAGTAAAAGAGTTCATGACCTCAGCACTGTTGATGCTGATTGGCTGCTGTTAATTTCTTCATTTTCTTTAAAAAAAATTTTTACCTGCAGCCGAGCAGCAGCTGAGTATAACTTTTTACATAGAACTTACTCTGCTGAGCTGAGGAGATTGTGAGGTAAAATATCTTCCTTTTTTACATAGAGATGCTCAGGTGATATTTTCCTGTTAGCTTTTTACTATTATACTGCATCAGTTTCTAGTGATTTAGCATATGAGTATTATGTCCCTTTAAGGAGATTTCTCTTCAATGAAATGCATAGTGACCTAAAAGACACTGTACCCTGAGTTGGACCATCTCATTGAGCTAATGCTGATTTTTCCAGCATTGTTCATTCTCAGTTGAAATACATCTCACTTCTTTTTGGACATTTTAACACATTCTGGACATTATAATTAGGGTCAATGAAAATATGTCATTGTTCATGGTATCTCAACTTAAAGAACCATGTCCGCACGGCTTAGCAACTAACGCAGGGATGTCAAACTGGCGTTATTTACAAAGAATCGATTAGTGTTGCCAAAGAATATAACATTAAAAGACACTTGATACAATCCACAAACAGAAAACATAGCATAGGCAAGATATGTAGGTAGTCTGTGGCCAGCGTGAGCTGCTCTTGTATGGAAAATGGCCCGCAACTCAAATGAGTTTGACATCCCTGATCTAACGGGTAGTGGACCCTGTAACGTTTGCTGCCTGGCTGTACCTTTACACACTTGCTTGAGATTGTAATGCCGCCTCTTAAGGGCCTGTCAATCACCATGAGCGAGCAGAGAGTTTCTTACATTGCGGAAATCAGGCTGGCATGCGCTGCATTGTACACGGAGTCCAAACTCTTAGGGGACGATTTATCAAGCCCTGTATACATCTGTTTCCATGCGAGCCTTCAGGCTCACCGGAAAAAGGAGTTAAGAAGCATCTGTCTTAAGACCGCTGCTCCTTAACTCGTCCGCCACCTCTGAGGCGGCGGACAGCAATCACCCTTCTAGCAGCTGATTGGCCGCAAATGTGCAATGGGGCGACATTGCACAAGCATTTCACGAGAAATGCTTGTGCAATGATAAATGCTGACAGCGCATACTGTCGGTATTTATCGATGTGCGGCGGACATGATCCGCTACAGCGGATCATGTCCGCTCGCACTATGATAAATCGGCTCCCTAATCTTTAAAAGTTGTTAGTGACACACATTGTTTAATATTGTCTATATATGCCTAGTTTACTGTGAATACTTTTGTATCTCATTGCAGTAATGAAGTCATTAGGTTATCAAAGGGGTATAAAAATAAAATGAAAGAATGTCAAGGGTGTCCCAAGGCAAAAGCATGAAAACCACTGGTTTATACAGATAAAAGCCCTGGTTGTAGCTCTTAGGGAAGAGCCCTCTTCATAGATAGGGCTAACAGCCCTGCTTAAGTTGAACAGCACTATCTTTGTGAAAACAAATAATAACTCAGAACTTATTTCCCTTCAGATGTAATTGGCAAACAGTTTTGTTTAATTGTAGTTAGAAAGACAATTTGCCAAAATATGAGATATGCTTTTTAATTGTGCTTTAGGCAAAGTCTTAACCATGCTGTGAGTATCCTTTAACACCTTAAGGACCAGCGACATACCCTGTATGTCGCTGTTCTTTCTATGGGGTTCACATTACTAATAGCTATTTCCGATGACCAGAAGGGATGAGGGAGGGTATGATAACGTTATTATAAACTAGAAAACCCTTAGCGACCAGCGATACACATGGTACATTGTAGTCATTAAGGGGTTAAAAGGATATTAAAGTAATTTTTTATACTTATACATCAGAAATGAATCTCTGCATTGCAAAATGTCCACGTGCAAAATAAATGCTTTAAAAGTGTAATTTAGTTACAAATATATGCAGTGTTTTGTAAGACTGTTATACACCCTTGCAAAGCCTATTCAGTATTTGTCTTACTTCCTTTGCTAT
This sequence comes from Bombina bombina, assembly GCF_027579735.1. Taxonomy (NCBI): domain Eukaryota; kingdom Metazoa; phylum Chordata; class Amphibia; order Anura; family Bombinatoridae; genus Bombina; species Bombina bombina. The sequence continues at coordinate 204,137,829 of NC_069501.1, read as the reverse complement.
GACAAATAAAGGACTGATATAAACAAGTCCCTGCAGATATTAACCAATCACTGTGCATCATGTAGGAATGTCAGTGTTTTGTATTCTGTAGAAAGTACTCCAGTCTCTCTAGTGAAAGTGTTAATACTGCAATGCTCAGAGGAAATTTACAGTAAAAACATGTAAAATAAATAATAAAAGTGAATTGCAAAATGTTTCATTTATACATAATTCAACATTTTATGGAGAATTACATTTTGAATTTAAATATCCCTACAAATATAAAGTAAACAAACTATATAGATATCTATAGAATCTGTTCAAGAACAGAGGCGGTTTTGCATTTTATTAATAAAACAATGATATTAGCTAACTGATCACATATTTCTTTATGGCAGTAAAGTCAGGAAGTTGAAATTATTTATCATAATTGTCCTGTATCAACGATTGAAACAGAGACTAATTATTGCTGATGTGAATAATAGATTTGCTTTTACTGACTAATCTGCATGTATTATGCATGCTAATTATATTTAACTGTTAACACCTAAACTATTTGTAATTATCTGGTACTTCCATGCACCTAGATTTAGAGTTTTGCGGCCAATGGGGTGCGTTAGCTACGCGTGTTTTTTTACCCCCGCTCCTTTTAAATAACGCTGGTATTTAGAGTTCTCTGAAGGGCTACGTTAGGCTCCAAAAAGGGAGCGTAGAGCATAATTTACCGCCACTTCAACTCTAAATACAAGCGTTGCTTACGGTAGCGGCCAGCTTGAAAAACGTGCTTGTGCACGATACCCCCATAGGAAACAATGGGGCAGTTTGAGCTGAAAAAAAAAACCTAACACCTGCAAAAAAGCAGCGTTCAGCTCCTAACGCAGCCCCATTGTTTCCTATGGGGAAACAGTTTCTAAGTCTGCACCTAACACCCTAACATGAACCCCGAGTCTAAACACCCCTAACCTTACACTTATTAACCCCTAATCTGCCGCCCCCACTATCACTGACCCCTGCATTTTATTATTAACCCCTAATCTGCCGCTCCGTACAACGCCGCAACCTACATTATCACTATGAACCCCTAATCTGCTGCCCCCAACGTCGCCGACACCTACATTATATTTATTAACCACTAATCTACCCTCACTAACATCGCCGACACCTAACTTCAAGTATTAACCCCTAATCTGCCGACCGGACCTCACCGCTACTAAATGTATTAACCCCTAAAGCTAAGTCTAACCCCAACCCTAACACCCCCCTAAGTTAAATATAATTTAAATCTAACAAAATAAATTATTTCTTACAAAATAAATTAATCCTATTTAAAGCTAAATACTTACCTGTAAAATAAATCCTAATATAGCTACAATATAACGAATAATTATATTGTAGCTATTTAGGATTTATATTTATTTTACAGGCAACTTTGTATTCATTTTAACTAGGTACAATAGCTATTAAATAGTTATTAACAATTTAATAGCTACCTAGTTAAAATAATTACAAAATTACCTGTAAAATAAATCCTAACCTGTTACAATTAAACCAAATACTACACTATCAATAAATTAATTAAATAAACTACCTACAATTACCTACAATTAAATCAACTAAACTAAATTACAAAAAAACAAACACTAAATTACAACAACAAAAAACACTAAATTACATAAAATAAAAAAAGATTACAAGAATTTTAAACTAATTACACCTACTCTAAGCCCCCTAAAAAAATAACAAAGCCCCCCAAAATAAAAAAATGCCCTACCCTATTCTAAAATAAAAAAGTTAACAGCTCTATTACCTTACCAGCCGTTAAAAGGGCCTTTTGCGGGGCATGCCCCAAAGAAATCAGCTCTTTTGCCTGAAAAAAAACCATACAATACGCCCCCAACATTACAACCCACCACCCACATACCCCTAATTTAACCCACCCAAACCCTCCTTAAAAAACCTAACACTAAGCCCCTGAAGATCTCCCTACCTTGTCTTCACCCAGCCGGGTATCACCGATCCATCCAAAAGAGGGTCCGAAGTCTTCATCCTATCCGGTAATCTTCTATCTTCTTCCATCCGGAGGGGAGCAGGTCCATCTTGAAGCAGCCGGCGCGGATACATCCTCTTCTAACGACATACTAAGTCCGAATGAAGGTTCCTTTAAATGACTTCATCCAAGATGGCGCCCCTCGAATTCCGATTGGCTGATAGGATTCTATCAGCCAATTGGAATTAAGGTAGGAAAAATCTGATTGGCTGATTGAATCAGCCAATCCGATTGAAGTTCAATCCGATTGGCTGATTGGATCAGCCAATCAGATTGAGTTCGCATTCTATTGGCTGTTCCAATCAGCCAATAGAATGCGAGCTCAATCTGATTGGCTGATTCAATCAGCCAATCAGATTTTTCCTACCTTAATTCCGATTGGCTGATAGAATCCTATCAGCCAATCGGAATTCGAGGGACGCCATCTTGGATGATGTCATTTAAAGGAACCTTCATTCGTCGTTAGTCTGTCGGTGAGGAAGGATGGCTCCGCGTCGGCTGCTTCAAGATGGACCCGCTCCGCTCCGGATGGTAGAAGATAGAAGATGCCGCCTGGATGAAGACTTTGGACCCTCTGGAGGACCACTTCTTGCCGGATAGGATGAAGACTTCGGACCCTCTTCTGGACAGATCGGTGATACCCAGCTGGGTGAAGACATGGTAGGGAGATCTTCAGGGGCTTAGTGTTAGGTTTTTTAAGGGGGGTTTAGGTGGGTTAGAAGATTAGGGGTATGTGGGTGGTGGGTTGTAATGTTGGGGGGGTATTGTATGGGGTTTTTTCAGGCAAAAGAGCTGATTTCTTTGGGGCATGCCCCACAAAAGGCCCTTTTAAGGGCTGGTAAGGTAATAGAGCTGTTAACTTTTTATTTTAGAATAGGGTAGGGCATTTTTTTATTTTGGGGGGCTTTGTTATTTTTTTAGGGGGCTTAGAGTAGGTGTAATTAGTTTAAAATTCTTGTAATCTTTTTTTATTTTTTGTAATTTAGTGTTTTGTTTTGTTTTGTAATTTAGTGTTTGTTTGTTTTTGTAATTTAGTTTAGTTGATTTAAATGTAGGTAATTGTAGGTAGTTTATTTAATTAATTTATTGATAGTGTAGTGTTAGGTTTAATTGTAACTTAGGTTAGGATTTATTTTACAGGTAATTTTGTAATTATTTTATAATACTATTGTAATTATTTTGTAATACTATTTTAACTAGGTAGCTATTAAATTGTTAATAACTATTTAATAGCTATTGTACCTAGTTAAAATAAATACAAAGTTGCCTAAAATAGCTACAATATAATTATTTGTTATGTTGTAGCTATATTAGGGTTTATTTTACAGGTAAGTATTTAGTTTTAAATAGGATTAATTTATTTAATAAGAAATAATTTATTTTGTTAGATTTAAATTATATTTAATTTAGGGGGTGTTAGGGTTAGGGTTAGACTTAGCTTTAGGGGTTAATACATTTATTAGAGTAGCGGCGAGGTACGGTCAGCAGATTAGGGGTTAATACTTGAAGTTAGGTGTCGGCGATGTTAGGGAGGGCAGATTAGGGGTTAATACTATTTATTATAGGGTTTGCGAGGCGGGAGTGAGGCGGTTTAGGGGTTAATACATTTATTATAGTAGCGGCAAGGTCCGGTCAGCAGATTAGGGGTTAATAAGTGTAGTTAGGTAGCGGCGACGTTGGGGGGGGCAGATTAGGGGTTAATAAATATTATGTAGGTGTCGGCGGTGTTAGGGGCAGCAGATTAGGGGTTCATAGGGATAATGTAGGTGGCGGCGGTGTCCGGTCGGCAGATTAGGGGTTAAAAAATTTATTAGAGTGGCGGCGATGTGGGGGGCCTCGGTTTAGGGGTACATAGGTAGTTTATGGGTGTTAGTGTACTTTAGAGCACAGTAGTTAAGAGCTTTATAAACCGGCGTTAGCCCATAAAGCTCTTAACTCCTGACTTTTTTCTGCGGCTGGAATTTTGTCGTTAGAGTTCTAACGCTCACTTCAGCCAAGACTCTAAATACCAGCGTTAGGAAGATCCCATTGAAAAGATAGGATACGCAATTGGCGTAAGGGGATCTGCGGTATGGAAAAGTCGCAGCTGGAAAGCGAGCGTTATACCTTTTCCTGACTGACTCTAAATACCAGCGAGCGGTAAAAACCAGCGTTAGGAGCCCTTAACGCTGGTTTTGACGGCTACCGCAGAACTCTAAATCTAGGTGATGGTCATGTGAACCATTATTTCTGTTTTCAATATGAAAAACAGATGTATAATGTAAAATACAGAAGAATAGAATTAAATACTATATACTGAGCGCAGATAAAGGGGCATATTTATGATTGTGCGAGCGGACATGATCCGATATAGTGGATCGCTGTCAGCATTTATCATTGCACCAGCAGTTCGTGTGAACTGCTGGTGCAATACCACCCCCTGCAGATTTGCGGCCAATCGTCTGCTAGCAGGGGGTGTCAATAAACCATCAATTGGCCGCGAATCTGCAGGGGGCGGCATTGCATCAGCAGTTCACACGAACTGCTGGTGCAATGATAAATGCTGACAGCGTAAGCTGATGGCATTTATCAATGTGCAGCGGACATGATCTGCTATATTGGATCATGTCAGCTCGCACCATAGTAAATAAGCTCCATACATTTCATCAACAGTTTTACTAAACAATGTTGCAGCAAGATATGACTGCAATATTGAATGTAAAAATGTTAAAAGGGACATAAAAAAAAAACACAAAATGATTTCATGATTCAGATAGAGTGGAAAATTAAATAAAAAAAAAAACTTTCCAATTTACTTTTTGAAAAGCAGATAGGAAGGTGTAGAGATGTGCACATGGCTAGAGCAATATATGACAGCAGTTGTATAACTATGTTACACATTTGCAAGAAAATAAGACAACAGTAGTGTTTCCTGCCATGTAATGCTCCAGAAGTATGCATATTACCTATCTAGATATCTCTTCAACAAAGAATACAATGAAAACAAAGTCAATGTGATAATAGAGGCAGTAACAACTGAAATGCCACTCGTGACAATACACATTTAGGACACAAAAGAACATCCATAGCAAGTCCCTAATTTGCCTTTAACAATATATACACACAATTAGTTTTGTTTCCTGGCAATTCTGTGTCATTGCAACATTAGCACCGGAAACCAAATGACAACAATATTCTGGACAGAGATAATGTAGTTGGGACACAGAATGTTGTTTACATTGGATAAAAATATCAATGTAATTAAGTAAATAGGTACTTACTAGGGTTGTCACACAGCTCATATTTTACCAGCATGGCAAGATTTTGTAAGGTTCAGGTCAATGTAGATAATAAAGAATACATATAGAAATACTATGTAAAAAGATAATGTTAAAGGTACTATAAATAATCTGCATAGTTTACTAAATCCATAGGGCTAAATTACAAGTGGAGAGCAGTCAAGAGCACAGGGTAATATCTTTTGTGTGACCTCACATACAAGATAAAATCTGCTATTACAAGTGAATAGTTAAATATTTTAACCATATCATCTTAATGCAGCTGAATCTTATTTAGCCTGCCCTATGGATATCACAGGGAGTGCTATTAGCTCAGTATGCTGAGATAACAGTTTTACTACTAATAGTATAGCACAGAACGAAATGAAGAGCTCTACTACTCGCTCAACATCGACATCAGAAACCTGTCAGGGATTTAGCACACATGCACATGTTAGCGTCTCCTTTGGACTTGTAAAATGAGCAAAATAATTGAAGTATTATTGCTTGTGCTTGAGTGACCTACAATAGCGCTAATATTTTTGAACGTCAATTTCAATCAAGGCCAATTAACTTATGGTCATGAAGGTGCGTTCCAGTGTACAAGTTTAATAATGTAGGCACAAGCACTTTAAAACTTTAAAAGTGACCATATAGTGATAGAAAAATGGTGCCTAGTCTACCCATCATATCAACATAAATTGGTATTCATTTGGTTTAGCAGTGGTGTGGATGGAAACGGATTGCAATAGGTTCCTATGAAAGTCACAAATGTTTGTGGCAAACATGACAGCGCAAATGTGACTTTAAATCAAACAGTAAAATAACAATTAAAAACACTCTTTTCGTAGATGTTAGTGTCTGATATGACTTTTCCTACAGATCCCCTTAGCTGTAAAGGATATCACATACTTAAACACATACAGTATAAATATGCATATGTACCTATACATATGTAAATGTGTTCCCTGTCCGGTGTATAAAACAAAAGTGATGAATAGAGCTTTAATCAATCTATACCATATATATTTTGCACATGTGCAAGATAATAGACTGTTTCTAAATAGCCATGACATAGGTGCTAAGATGCCTAAAATGACCTTTTGAGGATTTATCAAGTTGTGTGCCAATACTTTTTGTCTTGTATTAACCTTGGTCATTTTGGCAGCACTTCCACAATATGTGTATACATATATAAAATAATTTTGTTTAGGTGTGCTTAACCAAACCCCTTTTGTATACCATTGCATTCCTATTGGCTAAAATATTAAAATCAGCCAATAGGATGATAGCTGCTTATATCCTATTGGCTGATTTGAACAGCCAATAGGATTTAAGAGCTGTTTAACTTAGGGAAATGCCCTACAAAAGGCCCTTTTAAGGGCAATTGGTAGTTTATTGTTAGGTTAGGGGGTGTTTTTATTTTGGGGTGGCTTTTTTGTTTTTATAGGGCTATTAGATTAGGTTTAATTTGTATTATTTTGGATAATTTCGTTAATTATTTTTTGTAATCTTAGTGTTTTATTATTTTTCGTAATTTTAGCATTTTTTTTAATTTGTAATTTAGTTTTTTTTATTTTTCGTTTATTTTATTTTCTTAAAATAGTTATGTTAGGTTTATTTATAGTTTAATCTTAGTTTTTATTATTTCACAGGTAAGTTTTTATTTATTTTAAGATAGTTATATTGGAAATTTAATTTAAAGTTAGGGGGTGTTAGGTTCAGGGGTTAATAGTTTAATTTAGTGATATGCGATGTGGGGGGCCGGTGGTTTAGGGGTTAATATGTTTAGTTTAGTATTAGCGATGTGAGGGGCCGGCGGATTAAGGGTTAATAGATTTATTTATAGTAGTTAGGATGTGGGGGTTCGGCGGTTTAGCGGTTAATATGTTTATTTAGTGTTGGCGATGTGGGTGGGCGGCAGGTTAGGGGTTAATAGGTGTAATATAGTATTTGTGATGTGGGGGTGGTGGTTTAGGGGTTAATAGGTAGTTTATGGGTGTTAGTGTACTCTAACATTTTAGTTATGAGTTTTGTGAAACATTTTTGTTTTACAAAATCCATAACTACTGGTCTCAGATAGTTGAATGAATCGCGGCGGTATAGACTATAACGCAAGCATTTTAGCCGGACCGCACAAGGTGCGGAATGGAGAGTTGCATAAAGGCTAAAACGCTTGCGGTATAGCTGTACTGCAGCGACTTGTATTACGGGAGACCTTCATATTACGTGCGCAAAGGTCAATTTTTCAGTGGTATAGCCATACCGCACAACTTGTAATTTAGGTCAATGTTTGTAAACCAAAGATAAGAAAAAGCTTCAGCACAGAAATAAACACTTACTCCTGCTCACATGATACAGTAAAGAGTATCTAATAAGAAAACTAAAGAAGTGTTAAAGTGAACCACTGAATACTAGTGCACAGGGGTTAAACAGGACTACAATGTAATTCTGATGCTTTGATGTCAATGATCTGCTCTGGCTATCATTAACTAAAAAAGGCCTTCAACAAAGCCTAGCGATGCTACAAAATGCCCCCACACGTTACTTTAAATTGTAACAATCTGGATCAAAAACTAAATTCAAATTTTCAGTCACATTTCTTTGCCCATTCGAAAGCTTTAAGAATCTGAAAATCAGAACTTAACAGACATGAAACCCAAAATGTTTCTTTCATCAATCAAAATACAATTTACTTCTACTATCAAATTTGCTTCATTCTTTTGGTATCATTTGTTGAAGGAGCAGCAATGCACTAATGGGACATAGCTGAACACATTGGGTTAAAAAAATAAAGTTTAATTTTGACTTTACTGTCTCTTTAATGTAGAATTATTGTTTGAATTTAAAATAAAATTTCATTTTAGCAACATTTAATTCATTTTTATAAAAAACAAAAAACAACTTTACACAGTTGGTTCCTCAAATTTTGAGAAGCAGAGTTTTCTCTGGAATGATTGGTCAGATGACCTTCTAGATATCATAAGGATTATCTACATATATTGCCAAATACATGCTTTAAAGTTAAAAAAAAACAAACATTGTGGTCGTTAAAACATTTAGTACTTCAAAATACACATGAAAAACTAATGAATTAAGAGCAGCTGCTGAAATCATGCTTCATTGCAGAAGCAACATATATAGTTTAATATCCACAACATTTCCCCAGATGCATTCATTGTTGCAAGAGACAATATTGGTTTACTAATTTTAAAACCTAAGGAAACCACATTAGGCCAGATTACAAGTGAGGTGCTATTTAGCGATTTCGCTCGCAAACCCTGCCAGAAGTAAACTTTTAGCGTGAGTAGATTAGCGTGCGTATAGCAAGTTTAGAGTAAATGTTTTAAATTAAAATGTTTCTGCTCGAGCAAACGCTGATGCGCTCTAACTTGAGGACTTTAGATATTGTGACCGCGTTAACTTCTCCCCAACACCGCGTTAGACCAGCTGCACTGACAAGAAGGTAGTTATGAATATTTCACACTCCAATTTTCCTTACATAGATGAAAACAAACACAAGAGTGCTTTTATATATATATAAGCTACTCCTCAAATACCTCTTGTAACAATTCTAAAACAGAAAAGTACATAGAAAGCGCTGGTCACTTTTACATGTGTTAATACAATTTAAACAATATGAAAACAATATAGAAGCTAAAATAAAGCAAAGTCCCACAGAAGTTATGCAGTTATATAAGAACAGCTTGATATGGGATTATATGCATGTAAGTATTTATATTCTTATATGCGTATCCTCTTCATTAATCCCCTTTTGGGTTTCCCCAATCAATTTGAGGTAAGTTTAACGTATCACAGAATCCTCCTTGTAGTAACTCTTATCAGGGCCTCGTTTGTAGTGAAACTTCTTGTCTCCCGGAGTCTCAGCAATAGAAACTTTCAATCTTAGAGCTGATCACTGAATGTGATTCCCACCGTACTCCAGCCAGAGATCAGATTTTTATCTAAGATTGAAAATTCCTACAGCTGAGACTCCGGAAGACAAGAAGTTTCACTACAAACGAGGCCCTGATAAGAGTTACTGCAAGGAGGATTCCGTGATACGTTAAACTTACCTCATATTGATTGGGGAAAACCAAAAGGGGATTAATGAAGAGGATACGCATATAAGAATATAAATACTTACATGCATATAATCCCATATCAAGCTGTTCTTATATAACTGCATAACTTCTGTGGGACTTTGCTTTATTTTAGCTTCTATATTGTTTTCATATTGTTTCCATTGTATTAACACATGTAAAAGTGACCAGCGCTTTCTATGTCCTTTTCTGATATATATATATATATATATATATATATATATATATATACTGTAGCTATAGGTATATATATATATATAAATATATAGGAATATCTATTTAAAAACACATACGGCCAGATTACGAGTTTTGCGTTAGAGGCTATGCAGTGCTAACAAGCAGTTTTCTCTCACCGCTCACTTACCTGCAGTGCTGGTATTACGGGTTTTTACAAACCCGGTGTTAAAAGGCAAGAAGTGAGCGTAGAGCAAAATTGTGCTCCATACCACACTCCAATACCAGCGCTGCTTAAGTCAGCGGTGAGCTGGTCGTACGTGTTCGTGCACGATTTCCCCATAGATATCAATGGGGAGAGCCGGCTGAAAAAAAGTCTAACACCTGCCAAAAAGCAGCGTAAAACTCAGTAACACAGCCCCATTGATTCCTATGGGGAAACACATTTTATGTTTACACCTAACACCCTAACATGAACCCCGAGTCTAAACACCCCTAATCTTACATTTATTAACCCCTAATCTGCTGCCCCCGACATCGCCGACACCTACATTATTCTTATTAACCCCTAATCTGCCGCTCCGGACACCGCCGACACCTACATTATACTTATTAACCCCTAATCTGCTGCCCCCAACATCGCCGACACATACAATATTTTTATGAACCGCTAATCTGCCGCCCCCAACATCGTCGCCACCTACATTATACTTATTAACCCCTAATCTACCGCTCCGGACATCGCCGCCACTATAATAAACATATTAACCCCTAAACCGCTGCACTCCTGCCTCGCAAACATTAGTTAAATATTATTAACTCCTAATCTGCCGTCCCTAACATCACCACCACCTACCTACATTTATTAACCCCTATTCTGCCGCCCCCGTCGCCGCCACTATACTAAATGTATTAACCCCTAAACCTAAGTCAAACCCTAACACCCACTAACTTTTACAATAAATCAAAATAAAAATGAATATTATTACCTAAATAATTCCTACTTAAAACTAAATACTTACCTATAAAATAAACCCTAAACTAGCTACAATATAACTAATAGTTACATTGTATCTAGCTTAGGGTTTATTTTTATTTTACAGGCAAGTTTGTATTTATTTTAACTAGGTAGAATAGTTATTAAATAGTTATTAACTACCTAGCTAAAATAAATACAAATGTACCTGTAAAATAAAACCTAACCTAAGTTACAATAACACCTAACACTACACTACAATTAAATAAATTAACTAAATTAAAAACAATTAAATTAATTAAATTAAATTAGCTAAATCACAAAAAAAATAAAAACACTAAATTACAGAAAATAATAAACAAATTACAAGATATTTAAACTAATTACACCTAATCTAATAGCCCTATCAAAATAAAAAAAAAGCCCCCACATCAGTCAATCGGAATTAAGGTAGAAAAAATCCTATTGGCTGATGCAATCAGCCAATAGGATTAAAGTTCAATCCTATTGGCTGATCCAATCAGCCAATAGGATTGAGCTTGCATTCTAATGGCTGTTCCAATCAGCCAATAGAATGCAAGCTCAATCCTATTGGCTGATTGGATTAGCCATTAGGATTGAACTTCAATCCTATTGGCTGATTGCATCAGCCAATAGGATTTTTTCTACCTTAATTCCGATTGGCTGATAGAATTCTATCAGCCAATCGGAATATAAGGGACGGCATCTTGGATGACGTCACTTAAATGAACCGTCATTCAGTAAGAAGACTCTTGATGAAGAGGATGCTCCGCGTCCGATGTCTTGAAGATGGAGCCGCTCAGCATCGGATGGATAAAGATAGAAGATGCCGTCTGGATGAAGACTTCTGCCCATCTGGAGGACCACTTCGCCCGGCTTGGATGAAGACTTCTCCCAGCTTCGTTGAGGACTTCGGCCCGGTTGGATGAAGACTTGTCCCGCTTCCTTGAGGATGGATGTCTGGTCTTCAGAACAGTAAGTCGATCTTCAGGGCATTAGTGTTAGGTTTTTTTAAGGGTGTATTGGGTGGGTTTTATTTTTAGGTTAGGGCTTTGGGCCACAAAAGAGCTAACTGCGCTTTTAAGGGCAATAACAGGATATGTGTGCAACAGAGTGACACACAACCGGGCGCTAACTTAGAATAAAATAAGGATAAAAATCAAGCCTGAATATCAAAAGTACTAATATGACATAATATACATACCCTAGTACATAAAAAAATAACAATAGTATAAATAATTAAAAAACTTCAGTCCAGGAAAAGATCATATATATATAGTCCGTTTTGATAAATTACTTACAGTCTTTGCATATCAGGAGTATTGAATAATATATTGTAAAATAAAGTGAATGGTCGCTGCTCCTCCAAAGTAGGGGTAAACTCCAGGGTCCCCAACAAGATAAACTGTGAATGATAGAAGGGAAAGAGCGCAGACTCAAGTGCAATATTTAAAGTTTTTATTTGAGCAACAGACGAATAACAAATTAAACACTCACAAGATAGTGCATAAATATATGCATATAATAGCCGATTGCTAGGTCCCAAAAACCGATCCTTATGGCAGTGTTTCCAAGGATGTATCACAGGTCAGTTCACGTTGCCGGCTTTACAAACGAACACACCCGCTCTGCAGTTGCGGGGTTGATGACGTTTCCTATAGCCGTCTCAAGGAGTGCTGGATCACTGACAACTCCTGGACTACGGATCCCGCCAGGGGTCAAAAGAGCTAAGCAAATTCTACTCCCCTTGAGTCAAAGGAACCCAAAAAGAACCATAGAGGAAACAGATCAAGAGGGATCAGGGGAGGACTCAAATCAAGGAAGAAGAAACAAAGAGAGGTTGAACTAGAAGAAAATACAAAATTAATATTTAATTTATCAGACAGGGAATTTACAACTAGCGAACTAAGATTACTTAGTAAGGGCCTTAATTATGCGCCTAATTGTGCCCCTAATTTTTTCAATTTATATATTGATGTCCAGAAATTCATTCGTAAGGTTACTCTCAAGAGGTATTTTTCCAAAAATATTGCAAACCGTTCAATGGAAGGTATTGATATTATTAGTGAGGAAGACATCCAGATATTAGAGAATTTAGGGGGAAACTTAGAAAATGACACTATGGCATTAGACCTAAATTTATCTAATATGTCCACATATGACGATGGTGACGATTTTGGTGTTCAGCATTGTTCATTGAAACGCAAATCTACATTCTATCCCATTCATAGTCAGACAGAATATATTAAGATCTTTAACAGGTTAGTATGTCAGGATTTGGAAATACTATCGAAAAACATACCACACAAAATAAAATGGGATAGAGATAACTTATCTAGAGATGAAAGGAATGCATTACAACATCTTAGTGAAGATAATGACATTGTATTTAGAGCCGCCGATAAAGGCGGAGGAATAGTGGTACAGAACAAAAAGGATTATCTTATAGAAGCATTACGTTTACTAGGTGACAAAACAACATATTTGCCCCTCACTTTTAATCCTACTAACAAATTTAAAAATGAATTATGTAGTCTTTTAAAAGAGGCTCAATCAATAAGTGTTCTTAATATGGAGGAGTTCAAATTTTTATATGAAGTAGCCCCCAAGATAGCATGTTTTTATCATTTACCAAAGGTCCACAAGGACCCTCTCAATCCCCCTGGAAGGCCTATTGTCTCTGGGATAGGCTCTTTATGTGATAATTTATCCAAATATGTTGATTCATTTTTACAACCTGTTGTTGTATCCAGTAGAGCCTATCTCAGAGACACAATAGATGTTATAGATAAGATGGAAGGAATAGAATGGAATGAAAACTACACATGGATAACCTGCGATGCAGCAGCTCTTTATACCTGCATTCCTCATTCCAAAGGGGTAGCAGCCATTAGAGAATCTTTAATGAACACTCATTTACCCACATTACAAAGGAAATTTATTGAAGATGCTATCTCATTTGTTCTTACACACAATTACTTTTTATTTGAAGGCACTTTTTATCAACAAGTACAGGGTACTGCGATGGGGACTACATTTGCCCCATCATATGCAAATATATACATGTCTATATTTGAAAATAATTTTATTTGGAATAATAATCCGTTTTATAATAACATTTTAAAGTATTTTAGATACATAGACGATATTTTAATTATTTGGCAGGGTCCAAAAGATCAAATCAAAGATTTTATAGCCCATATTAATTCTAATATTTATAATTTGAAATTTACATATGAGAATTCCCCTGAATCAATTCCTTTCCTAGATCTGGTATTATATCATGATGCACTAACCAATAAAGTGTGTGTAAAGAACTTTCACAAACCCACTGATAGAAATAGTTTATTGAACGCAAAAAGTGGGCATTATAAACAGTGGAAGAATAATGTACCACTGGGTCAATACCAAAGAATTCGACGCAACTGCACCTATTTAGAAGATTTTAATAATGAAGCTGAACATCTGACAAAAAAGTTTTTAGAAAAAGGATATGATAAACAACTACTAGACAATGCGAAAGCAAAGGTCCTACAAATGGACAGGACTCAACTTATAAAAGGACAAAATAAGAATAAGAGCAGAGCTAGGAATAACTATGAGGAAGGGAATGTTAAATTCATTACTAGATATAACAATCAACATCAACAAATCAAAAGAATCTTGGGCAAACACTGGGAAGTATTAAAATTAGATCCTGTGCTTCATAATGTCTTAGGGGACAAACCAGAGGTTATTTTTAAAAAAAGCAAGGATATCAAAAATTACCTAGCTCCTACTAAACTAAGACATAAAGCAAACAATGGAACATTGACTAATTGGTGTGGGGGACAGGTAGGGCTGTATCCTTGTAAAGCTATAGAGTGTGTCATGTGCCCTCTCATAGATACACAACATACTAGTTTCTCAAATTCAGATGGTAATCACACTTACAAATGCAAATATAGATGTACTTGCCACTCTACGTATGTAGTATACCTACTCACTTGCAAATGTGGCAAAATCTATGTAGGAAGAACTAAAAGAAAAATAAAGTATAGATTGAGAGAACATATTAGGAACATAGAGTCAGGTTTTGATAATCATAGTGTATCTTATCATTTTAAAGTATGTCACAATCAGAACCCTAATGAGCTTAGCATTAAAATTATTGAATGGGTTGCACCAGACAAATGGGATACTAACAGATTGCTGAAGTTAAGGCAAAGGGAAACCTTTTGGATAAAAACACTAGACTGTCTGGAACCCAAAGGGTTAAATATAGAATTAGATATCCAGGCTTTTTTATGAAATTAACCATTCTTTTTATCATATTTAATTGTTGTGGTAGTTCTATGTATTTTAACAATTTTATATATATATATAATCATCTTGGAGTATTATTAATTTATGTTCATGTTTCATAGTTTTTTGCATATATTTTAAAATTTGGTATAGAGGTATTAATTGTAATTATTGTATTATCAATATAGAACCTGATATTTTTGCTGCTATATTTAATGCCATTGTTTTTTAAAAAATGTTTTTATCAATTATTATGCATTTACAATTGTATCAACTATTTGACATTCTTTGCCCTTTATATACCCTTATATGTAATACTTATTAATTAGTTGGGATCAATTTCGCTTATACCATCAAGGGTATATAATGTGCAAATATGTGTAGCTAAGCATTCTTGACAAAGTCTCGACGATACGAGACGAAACGCGTAGAATTTGCTTAGCTCTTTTGACCCCTGGCGGGATCCGTAGTCCAGGAGTTGTCAGTGATCCAGCACTCCTTGAGACGGCTATAGGAAACGTCATCAACCCCGCGACTGCAGAGCGGGTGTGTTCGTTTGTAAAGCCGGCAACGTGAACTGACCTGTGATACATCCTTGGAAACACTGCCATAAGGATCGGTTTTTGGGACCTAGCAATCGGCTATTATATGCATATATTTATGCACTATCTTGTGAGTGTTCAATTTGTTATTCGTCTGTTGCTCAAATAAAAACTTTAAATATTGCACTTGAGTCTGCGCTCTTTCCCTTCTATCATTCACAGCTTTTAAGGGCAATGCCCATCCAGGGCAATGGGGAGCTTAGTTTTTTTAGTTAGTATTTTATTTGGGGGGTTGGTTGTGTGGGTGGTGGGTTTTACTGTTGGAGGGGTTGTTTGTATTTTTTTTACAGGTAAAAGAGCTTATTTCTTCGGGGCAGTGCCCTGCAAAAGGCCCTTTTAAGGGCTATTGGTAGTTTAGTTTAAGGCTATGGGTTTTTTTTATTTTGGGGAGGCTTTTTTTATTTTGATAGGGCTATTAGATTAGGTGTTAATAAGTGTAGATAGGTTGTGGCGACATTGGGGGCGGCAGATTAAGGGTTAATAAAAATAATGTAGGTGTCAGCAATGTTGGGGGCAGCAGATTAGGGGTTAATAAGTATAATGTAGGTGGCGGCGATGTCCGGAGCGGCAGATTAGGGGTTAAAACATTTATTTTAGTGTTTGCGATGCGGTAGGGCCTCGGTTTAGGGGTTAATAGGTAGTTTATGGGTGTTAGTGTACTTTTTAGCACTTTAGTTATGAGTTTTATGCTTCTACTGACTTTAGAATGCGTTAGGGATCTTGGAGGTAGAGGGTGTACCGCTCACTTTTTGGCCTCCCAGGACAGACTCGTAATACCGGCGCTATGGAAGTCCCATAGAAAAAAGACTTTACGAAGTTTACGTAAGTAGCTTTGCGGTAAGGCCAAACAAGTGTGCGGTGCCCCTAAACCTTAATTTATCGCCCCAACATCGCCGCCACCTACCTACACTTATTAACCCCTAATCTGCTGCCCCAATGTTGTCGCTACCTACATTACACTTATTAACCCCTAATCTTCCGTCCCTAATGTCGTTGCTACCTACCTACACTTATTAACCCCTAATCTGCCGCCTCCAACGTCGCCGCCACTATACTAAAGTTATTAACCCCTAAACCTAACCCTAAGTCTAACCCTAACCCTAACACCCACTAACTTTAACATAATTAAAATAAATCTAAATAAAAATTACAATTAATACCTAAATAATTCCTATTTAAAACTAAATACTCACCTATAAAATAAAACCTAAGCTAGCTACAATATAACTAATAGTTACATTGTAGCTATCTTAGGTTTTATTTTTATTTTACAGGTAAGTTTGTATTTATTTTAACTAGGTAGACTAGTTAGTAAATAGTTATTAACTATTTACTAGTTACCTAGTCAAAATAAATAAAAAATGTACCTATAAAATAAAACCTAATTACCCTACAATTAAATTACATTAATTAAATACAATTAACTAAATTACAAAAAAAATAAACACTAAATTACACAAAATAAAAAAGAAATTATCAAATATTTAAACTAATTACACCTAATCTAATAGCCAATCAAAATAAAAAAGCCCCCCCCCCCCCGCCCAATAAAAAAAACCTAGCCTAAACTAAACTGCCAATAGCCCTTAAAAGGGCCTTTTGCGGGGCATTGCCCCAAAGAAATCAGCTCTTTTACCTGTAAAAAAAAATACAAACAACCCCCAACAGTAAAACCCACCACCCACACAACCAACCCCCCAATCAGCCAATAGAATGCAAGCTCAATCCTATTGGCTGATAGATGGCGGTACGAATCTTGACGGTATAGGCCGCTCACTTTTTGGCCTCCCAGGCAAAACTTGTAATACCGGCGCTATAGAAGTCCCATTGAAAAAGGACTTTTTGAAAGGTGCGGTAGTTACGTTGCGTTAATGCCCAAAAAGTGTGCGGTACAGCTATACCTACAAGACTCGTAATACCAGCGGTAGCGAAAAAGCAGCATTATTGGGCTTTTTCACTCATAACCCAAAACTCGTAATCTAGCCGATTATTAAAAATTAACATTTATTAAAAATTATTTTTCATGTTTTCGTGTATTTGAGTAGAAAGGGCTGAAAAGTATTTATAATTTTATATATATATATGTATATATATATATATATATATATATATATA
This sequence comes from Bombina bombina, assembly GCF_027579735.1. Lineage (NCBI taxonomy): Eukaryota > Metazoa > Chordata > Amphibia > Anura > Bombinatoridae > Bombina > Bombina bombina. The sequence continues at coordinate 204,120,271 of NC_069501.1, read as the reverse complement.
TACACATACACACACACATTTTTATATATGTATTTACATGTGTATATGTGTTTATATGTATGTATATTCATACATACACATATAAACATAAATACACATGTATACACATATACAACCCTTCCGTTGCGCTAACTCAACGAGCGCAAATTTATTTTGTAGCGTGGCCGTGATATTTAATTATCTAGCCCATTGTCTGGAATTTCTGCTAAAAATCTATCAAGAAGGGTCTCAACTACACAAATCACACCACAAAGTCTTCCTATATGCCATGATGAGTTGCTGCATTTATTTTTGAATAATCATGAAATCGTGAGAATGACTTGGCTGGTATAGATGTGTATTGTGTCAAAATACAAGTGAACTCATGTGGCATATCCTTCTTAATGTTCCTTTATGAATATATACTAAATTCATTTATCTGTGGTATCACAAATCTCCTCTTGTAGGAAGTGCCAAAAGAAATGGTATTCTTCTACACAACTAAATGTGTTCTCCATGTCTGTAGCAAGTGCTCTGGCTGGGAATTCCTTTCCTGTGTCTGCTTTAGCGTCTATTCCTATGTCCTTATGTGCCTCTTCCGGTCTTTGTCAACTCATTTCCTGATACTCATTCCTAAAGTACTTTACTATTGATCCTTCTCACTAAATCATAATTCATTAAACTAATTTTGAAACAAACAGATACAACTTTGAACATATATTTAAGCATATAGTAATATTTTATATGACACTTTCATATTCATATAGGTTTACAGTCCATAGCTGCTAAAAAGTAACCTACTACCTGTAAGTTATTGTACAATAATCTCTGCCTCTAAACCCCCTAGTGTTTTCATTGCTACATTAAACTGTGCGTTTGCTTGTCATATGATAATCCACATTAGCAGAATCCATAGCAGAGCAGACTATGGGGGTAAATGGTAGTTCATGCTAAAAAGTAAACAACAATACAAGCTGCAGCAGAGCGAGCACAATGTTCAGAGGTATTTTACACCAAACCAATAATTAACATATATTAAAATGTTGTTATATTTTCATTAATCAAACATTTAGGGCTAGGCTACAAGTGGCATGCTATTGGATTTTTTTGTTTGAGTGCTAACTGCACTCAAAGTAAACTTGTTATGCGGGTGGGTTATAGCGTGTATTACAAATTGAAAGTAAAAAGTTAGTGTGAGTGAAAACCGGTGCACGCTTACTTGAAGACTCAGAATATTTTGCGATCGGGTTAGCTTTCCCCCAAAGACTTTAATGGAATGTGCTTATTGCTCGCATGCTAACCTGACCAGGGCGTCTTTAATATTGACTGGACCCTGGGCAAAAATTTTCTTGGACCCCCCCATGCAATCATCCACTGCTGGGCTAATCATTTTTAAAAAATTAAATAAATTGCAATATGTGAATCTGGACCTAAGCAGTACTAATAAGTAAATAAATATATAAATTCCTCCACTGTGGATTAATTTAATATTCTTTTGAATGTGAATCTGGTGTGAGGTTAGCTGGTTAAAGAGATTTAAGGCAGCCAACAGGAGCAAAGCAAGGTAAAGACTGAGGAGGAAGCATAGAGGTGCAGACAAATATAAGTTTAGTGACTGGAACAGCAGAACTACTATGGGAAGCTGTAAAATCTGAGACAGAGAGAAAACAAAAACTATAAAAATAAATCTTACATTAATGTGTGAACTATCAGCATGACACTATACATCAGCCACAGCAGTACATGTCACTTCTTTGTCTTTGCTAGGACCAAGTTCCCTCTCACACTGCACTAGACAATGCTGCATGGGGAGGGGTGTGTGTGCACTCACTTATTCTTCCCACTGACACCTTTCTACAGAGCACTGTTCCCCTAACAAACTTCAGTTAGTTGATCTTAGGGCCACAGCAGAAAGAGCAGGCTTAAGGGGACCAGCAGACTGGATGCTGTCTGCCCAAGGCTGCATGGATACAGTGTGAGATGAGTCACACAGCCTCAAGACTGAAGAGAGCAGTGTATGCAGCTGCACAGATGCTCAAATCCTCATGTCCTTGCCGCTCCAGCTTTCTGCTGCATGGGCCTACAGTCAGCCCTACCCAGAAAAAATCCCCACCACCAGAGCAGTTACCTGGTAACAGTGGTAACCCCAGTAGGACCTTTTCTGATGCAGTGGGAATGGCTGGATGCCGAGTTAGGGCTTTGCATTCAGTGCTGCACAGTGCACATCTAAAACAGCACATGGCAATATCTTGGCATGTCACATGACACCGGCACGGTCTGGCACAGTTTTCTTAAAAAAAAAATATATAAACAGAGTACTTTTGACTGTGACTGAATGTGTGTGTTCCCCATGTCACATGGTATGAACCATAAAAAAAAACAACATTTATTTTTATTTTTTTTGGACTCTTGGGCCCCTCAACAGAAACTGGGCCCTGGGCAGCTGCCCCTTTTGCCCTGTGTTAAAGACGGCCCCGGCCCTGAACCTGACACCGTGTAAGACCTACAGCACTAAACCCAACGGTAGTTATAAATATATTACATTCCAATGTTCTTCACATAAAAGAAAATGTTCTTTTTATCTTAATATATATATTTCTACCTCTAATGATTTTGTTGTAAAATATATATCTATAAATCTATATGAATATATAGGTATATATATATATATATATATATATATATATATATATATATATATATATATATATATATATATATATATATATATATATACACACACACTGGTATATATATATATATATATATATATATATATGCTTATAAAAATACTTAGAGCTAAGTGAAGTGCATTGGAATGTAAAATAGTTACATTATATACATAGTAATACACATTATAAAATATTAAAATGGAATAAAAATGATTTTTCAAGTTTTCAGGTATTTCACTAAATATGGCTCCAAAGTGTGTGTGTATGTGTGTATATATATATATATATATATATATATATATATATATATATATATATATATATACCTATATATTCATATAGATTTATAGATATATATTTTACAACATATACATACAGACATACAGTATCTCACAAAAGTGAGTATACCCCTCACATTTTTGTAAATATTTTACTATATCTTTTCATGTGACAACACTAAAGAAATTACAATTGCTACAATGTACACAAAAATAAATACAAATGTATATACATATATATACTCACACATATATATATATATATATATATATATATATATATATATATATATATATATATATATATATATATATATACATACATACATACACACACATACATATATAAACACACACTATATCCCTTTCCAGTCAAATAAAAAGAGAAGCGCTAGACCTGGGAACAAACAATAGCGTAATAGCTTGTCCTATGGCTAGTTACCACCATAGTAGCAGCCTATTTTTGCTCAAGATGTGCCTTTCACAGAAAATACATTTCCTGTAGTATATCAGTCTGATATTGACTAAACAATACAATCTAGTCCCGAAATACCAAGCAACCGCTCTCTGAACAAGAGAAACGGCAAAACCCCAGAAGTACATTACAGCCTAGTGTGGGCCTCGTCAGTGAAGTGTATCCCTCTAGGCACACTGAGCAACGGGTCCACGTCTGGTTTCCCGCATAACCCTTAGGTAGACTTCACTCGGGGTCATAATTTTCATAAATACCTTGTCATATACAATATACCTTTTAACCCTTATAAAAAATGTTATTAATATTTATATTAATAATTTAATATAATGTGTATATATGAATGTTACACTTTATTTTAATGCATTTATGTTGTGTTTGGTGCACATTTTTTTTAAATCCTTACACTGTACTCAATGAGGCCTATTTATCAAATGTCTGTCGGACCTGATCCGACAGTGCAGATCAGGTCCGACAGACATCATTGAATGCGGAGAGCAATACGCTCTCCGTATTCAGCATTGCACCAGCAGCTCTTGTGAGCTGCTGGTGCAACGCCGCCCCCTGCAGACTCGCGGCCAATGAGCCGCCTGCAGGGAGGTGTCAATCAACCCGATCGTACTTGATCGGGTTGAATTGTGACTATCTCTGTCCGCCTGCTCAGAGCAGGCGGACAGGGTTATGGAGCAGCGTCTTTAGACCGCTGCTTCATAACTGCTGTTTCTGGCGAGTCTGAAGACTCGCCAGAAACATGGGCCCACAAGCTCCATACGGAGCTTGATAAATGGGCCTAATTGTCTACACTTGCTCGATGAGCGCATCGGTTTACTTTCAACTTGTAAAACGCGCGTAAGTTAATGCAGTATGTGGATTACATGTTGAGCTAAATGTTCTTTTAAGGACTGGTGTTGAGAAACGTCAGACATCACATTTGTCTAGTGTTAATTGCACAATACAATAAAAATAATACACCTCAGGGATGGGCAAAAAGAAATGTATACAGAAATACAATCATTTTCCAGATATGTGAGCAGTAATTATACGAAACACAATTAAGAGATCACTTGATAGAAATGTCTACTTATATGATTTTTGTGTCTTTGTTTTCAAATAGCTTAAAAACTTGCTTTTCTGTTAAAACGCCGCATTCTCATTAATTATAGATGATCAATCACATTTATTTACCATACTAGACCACGGTGTATTACAATAGATGCACAGCTATGGCTGAATGCTCACATTTTGTGTAAATATCATAATGCAGAAAGAAAAGATGCACAATGAAATAACGGCTATTTCTCCTGCTGATTCAGATCAAATACTATTCCATACGCATCATACTTGACACATGTTTATGCAGAATGTGAAGTGCAGAAATGGAAGCTGTATGGTGGCTTAACATAACAAGATCCTTACTGCTTCCATTTTCGTGCTCATATTACAAGTCCAAAGTTATTTTTTATTGCTTGTAGAATAGTCAAGTACGCACTAACATCTGCTTGTTGGATAGCGCTGGGGAGTTCATTCCCACTCATAATAGAGAGTAAAATTCATGTTGGATAAGCCTAAAAAAAATTTGCACAAGTAGTGAAGTTCAAAATTAAACTTAAATGATTTAGACAAAGCATTATTGATGTTTTAAACAAGTTTCCAATATAGTTTTATTAACAAATTCTCTTGGTATCCTTTGTTAAAGAGTAATCCTAGGTGAGCTAAGGAGAGTGCAGCAGTGTTTGCAACAATATTTATAGCAATATTATACATAGGTGCAAACACTGTTGCTATAGACTGCTAAAGACACGTGCACACTACTGAGCTACTATCAGCCTACCTAGGTTAACTCTTCAACAAAGGATACAGAGAAAACAAAAGCACATTTTATAATAGAAGTTAATTGGAAAGTTGTTTAAAATTGCATGCCCTAACTGAATCATGAATGTTTAAATTTGACTTTAGTGATTTCACACATACGTACACACACACACACATATACACAAATTATATATATATATACACACATACACACACACATACATATATATATTCCAAATAGATTCAGCATATTGTGCCCTGTTTTACTTCCAAGTCCTTCTTTATAAATTAATATCCTTAACATGAAGACTCGGCTTTCCATTATGCTTCACACATCATCTTTTTATAAGGTGAGTTACATCCCTTAAGATATATATACACACAAAAAACACACACACAAACAAACACACAATCAGACATACTCATACAAACACACATACATACAAACACACAAACACACACACACAAAGAGACATACTCACACAAACACACACACACAAACAGGCATTTTCACACAAACACACACACAAACACACACACACAAACACACACAAACAGGCATTTTCACACAAACACAAACACAAAGAGACATACTCACACAAACACACACAAACACACACAAACAGGCATTTTCACACAAACACACACACACAAAGAGACATACTCACACAAACACACAAACAGACATTTTCACACAAACACACACACAAACACATACATACATACAAACACACACACACACACACACACACACACACAAACACATGTAAATTTGACCCCTTCCTAGTTCTGGCCTCTCTCTCTCTCTCTCTCTCTCTCTTACTTTAAGTCTGCTGTGGGGATAAAACTGAAAGGGAAATCAGGACCATGGTTTTGGTCAGAGGTCTGGTGACGGCATATAACTGAACAGGCCTGCAGGCTGTGGTACCTAATGAAAGCTAACTGAGGAAGGAAAGGAAGATACCAATTACCAACGACTGATACAAGCTGAACCAGCGCCTCCAGCTAGCACACCGTACCTAATGAAAGGTAGTTGTATTTACACTAGAGATTTAAAAAATAAACTATCCCTTTAAGGTGGATAATAATGGTATCTGATGAATATACTTTTCATAGAGAAGTTGTTTAAAGGGACACTCAATCAAAATTAAACTGTCATTTTTCAGACAGAGCATGCAATTTTAAACAACATTCCAATTTACTTCCATTAACAAAATTTGCACAGTCTTTTTATATTTAAACTTTTTGAGTCACCAGCTCCTACTGAGCATGTGCAAGAATAAGTGTGTATGCATTTGTGAATGGCTGATGGCTGTCAACTTTTAAAATTGTCAGAAAAAAAATCTACTACTCATTTGAAGTTAAGACTAAGTGCTATTGCATTGTCTTGTTATCTTGCATTTGTTAATTATGCAAATCTACGGTGTTGACTGGTCCTTTAACACATATTAACTTTTTTGTGATGGACTAGGTATATATTTCTATTTCATGTCTTTATACATAGTAACATTTGTCACAAACAATTTTCTTGGAATAAACAAACAGAGCTTCTGCCATCTCTGTATATGGACCTTGAATATATTTATATAAAGTAATCATGTCACCTCTCAAACACCTTTTTTCTAAAGAAAACAGACCCAGTTTGGCTAGCCTCTCCTCATAGCTTAAATTCTCCAATCCCCTTATTAGCTTTGTGGCCCTTCTCTGAATTTTTTCTAGTTCTATAATATATTTTTTTGCGATCGGTCCCCAGAACTGCACTCCATATTCAAGGAGAGGTCTTACCAGGGCTTTATATTGTGACAGAATTATGCTGTCCTCCCTTGAATCAATGCCTCTTTTAATACATGCTAGTATCTTATTAGCATTTGAAGCTGCTGCCCTGCATTGTGCACCCATCTTTAGCTTGTTATCTATTACTACTCCCAAATCCCTTTCCTCCTCTGTTTGGCTAAGTCTTGTCCCATTTAAATAATACGCTGCCTGCTTATTTTTACTTCCAAAATGTAGAACCTTGCATTTTCCCGTATTAAATCTCATTTTCCATTTACCTGCCCATAGTTCTAATTTTTGCAGATCCCTTTGTAACGAAAGTCCATCCTGCTCTGACCTAATAACTTTACTTAAATTAGTAACATCTGCAAAAATAGAGATGTCGCTATTTAATCCTTGCTCCAAGTCATTTATAAAAATATTAAAAAGAACAGGGCCCAGTACTTATCCCTGGGGGACTCCACTGATTACCTTTGTCCAATCTGAGTATGATCCATTCACTGCTACTCGTTGCTCCCTATCTTTTATCCACTTATTTATCCATGAGCTAACATTTTCAGCTATTCCCAGTCCCTTAATTTTGTGCATTAATCTCTCATGTGGCACTGTATCAAACGCTTTTGCAAAATCTAAGTATATCACATCAACTGATTCCCCTTTATCTATATTTTACTTACTTTCTCGTAGAATCTAATTAGATTAGCTTGACATGATCTATTTCTCATAAAACCATGTTGATTAGAACTCATAATCTTGTTTACACGAATATGCTCATCAATATAATCCCTTATAATCCCTTCAGATATCTTCCCCCCTATTGATGTGCAAACATGCAAAACATTTGTGGCCAAAATAGTTAATTTTCTAGAAATATAAACACAGTACAAGTTTCTCATCCTCTTTTTACTCACATTGGGGTTGATCACAATCCCTTAGAAAAAATGTATCTCATAATATTTTTAAAAAAATCACCAATAAAGTCTATACATAACTTTGTAGATAAATCATTAGGTACACTCTTTTACAGGATAAGCAGACTACTGTACAGTAGGCAATAAAAAGTTATCTGTATAGGGTATGGTTGAGTAGTTTAATATGTGCTACAAGATAAACAAGGAACACCATTACATGTTCATCTTTATACATTGCCAGTAACACTATCATCCCTACTATAAGAACATTCTGTGCTGCAGATGGTGATCTTTCAGCCCTCATGTTTATATTTCTGAAATAAGAGATGATATCCAAAACTGTATCATAACTCTGTGAAATTTGATTATAGAAAACAGTTAATAAAGGGATAGAACGGGCCAAAGTGAAATGCGTGTGGGTGCATTTTAATTTGATATATAAGCCGTTTTGCATTATACTTTCATCAGCAAAAATGCTTCTAGTAAAAGCTATTAGTGTTTTTCAGCGGTATATACACACATATCCTATGAAGGCCTGTGCACCAGTATTCAAACACCATGCCTGCTCAGAGAGCTGATTGTGTACTACTTCTGAAGACATCATATATGTCACACAAGCTTCTGCTGACACTCTAAGAAGTGTGGCCTTTAAATACTTGTGCACGGGCCCTCACAGCATATGTACATATGCCGCTGAAAAACAGTGATGACTTTTACTAGAAGCATTTTTGCAAATTAAAGTATATTGCAAACATGCTTATAATTCTAATTGAAATGCACCTCTGCAAATTTCATTTTTTACCTTTCTATCCCTTTAAATACAAACATAACTAATGTTTTAAAGCTGCACTTCTCCATTCTAGACTTTAGCAAATGTCACTACACTTCTCTAGTTAAGGGTCATATTCTACAAGTGTTTATATATTAACAGCACAGGGGCTTTTGTGCTGTAAATGTTCTTGTTTTCCTTTATTTTGTTCTGCCATGTACAGTAATGTGTATATAACAATGTGCAATTACAGATGTTCAGCAAATCATTGCCAATCTGTTTGCCATTATGAAGAGTACATGTTTTGGAGGATAAAAATACATCAGTGGATGCACAAGGAGTAACACTATGTCAGTTCATGTAAATTCAAATGGTAATTAGTAGAAAAATTGGCGTCTGTCCAAGCAGTGTGTTTCCCTTGACTTTTCACACTATTGTCTGTATTCCAATCCTGGTTATTATTATTCTTATTGTTCAGCTATTTGTCACACAGCTGTGTCATACACTTTGTATCTGACTCATTGTTATTTCCTCCCACTGTTTTATATTTGCATTCAAATGCAAGATTCGCTGCAGAATTAAGAGGCAAGTGACCAGCTTGTCAATAGTAATTCAGGCATATAGTGTAGCTGACACAGTTACCAGTGGGAACTCTGTTAAAAACAAAATTATGAGCAACTCCCTGTGGGGTTAGAGTCTTCAAGCTCAAGGCTAAAACATACTGTATGACACCCCCAATGCTGTGTGGGCGGAAGCTTTAGAGGAATCTGTTTCAAGCTGATGCATTTTGTTCAATGAGGCAACTCAAATCTTTTCTTCAGCCAATTTGTTCAGGTGCCCCGTCTGTCTGCATTTTCTTACATCTGGCGCTGGGGTATTTAGCTAATATTGTTAAACCTACCAGAGATTTACATTCATGGTCTTTGAGGCTCCATAAACGTAAAGTGCAGCATTATACCATTATCATGAATTGTTAGATTTAGCTGCAGATAAACAGTTTCTCACCAGTTTTCAGTCCAAAGATCATCAAAAACAGAAACATAGATTTTGGCGAGAATCTTTACATCTCTAAAAGAATCATACCCTTACTGTTGTGGCTCTTTCCTCTAGGTGCGAGATTACATTGGATAATATCCCAATTATAGTTGTGCTTCATATTATTCAATATATTCCATGTTGTATGAGGTTAAATAAATACACATAAAGCTAAGGCCTCCGTCTAGAAACTTAAGATATAGAGGCCTATTTATGAAATGTCTGTCGGGCCTGATCCGACACTGTGGATCAGGTCCGACAGACATCGCTGAATGCGGAGAGCAATATGCTCTCCGTATTCAGCATTGCACCAGCAGCTCTTGTAAGCTGCTGGTGCAACTCCGCCCCCTGCAGACTTGCGGGCAATCAGCCGCCAGCAGGGGGGTGTCAATCAACCTGATCGTACTTGATCGGGTTGAATTACGGCGATTCCTGTCCGCCTCGTCAGAGTAGGCGACAGGTTATGGAGCTGCGGTCTTTAGACTGCTGCTTCATAACTGGTGTTTCTGGCGAGTCTGCAGGCTCGCCATAAACACAGGCCCTAAAGCTCCGTATGGAGCTTGATAGATAGGCCCCAAAGGCTAGATCCATGGATGCTCAGTAGGGCTTCATTATGAAAGAAAGATCAGTAGTGTCATTATATATAGAGGCATCAGTACCGTCATTATCATATATAGCAGGTATCAGTAGTGTCATTATCATGATATATAGAGTTATCAGTACTGTCATCATCAGATATAGTAGCATCAGTAGTGTCATTATCATATAAAGAGCTATCAGTAGTGTCATTATATATAGAGGCATCAGTACTGTCAGCATCAGATATAGTAGCATCAGTAGTGTCATTATCATATAAAGAGGTATCAGTAGTGTCATTATCATATATAGAGCTATCAGTAGTGTCATTATCATGATATATAGAGTTATCAGTACTGTCATCATCAGATATAGAGGCATCAGTAGTGTCATTATCATATAAAGAGGTATCAGTAGTGTCATTATCATATATAGAACTATCAGTAGTGTCATTATCATGATATATAGAGTTATCAGTACTGTCATCATTAGATATAGTAGCATCAGTAGTGTCATTATCATATAAAGAGCTATCAGTAGTGTCATTATATATAGAGGCATCAGTACTGTCAGCATCAGCTATAGTAGCATCAGTAGTGTCATTATCATATATAGAGCTATCAGTAGTGTCATTATCATGATATATAGAGTTATCAGTACTGTCATCATCAGATATAGTAGCATCAGTAGTGTCATTATCATATATAGAGCTATCAGTAGTGTCATTATCATGATATATAGAGTTATCAGTACTGTCATCATCAGATATAGTAGCATCAGTAGTGTCATTATCATATAAAGAGCTATCAGTAGTGTCATTATATATAGAGGCATCAGTACTGTCAGCATCAGCTATAGGAGGCATCAGTATGGTTATTATCAGAAATAGAAGCATCAGTAGAGTCATTATCATATATAGAGCTATCAGTAGTGTCATTATCATATATTGAGCTATCAGTAGTGTCATTATCATGATATATAGAGTTATCAGTACTGTCATCATCAGATATAGTAGCATCAGTACTGTCATCATCAGATATAGTAGCATCAGTAGTGTCATTATCATATAAAGAGGTATCAGTAGTGTCATTATCATATATAGAGCTATCAGTAGTGTCATTATCATGATATATAGAGTTATCAGTACTGTCATCATCAGATATAGTAGCATCAGTAGTGTCATTATCATATAAAGAGGTATCAGTAGTGTCATTATCATGATATATAGAGTTATCAGTACTGTCAGCATCAGATATAGTAGCATCAGTAGTGTCATTATCATATAGAGGCATCAGTAGTGTAATTATCATATATAGATGCATCAGTAGTGTCATCATCAGATATAGAAGCATCAGTAGTGTCATTATCATATATAGAGCTATCAGTAGTGTCATCATCAGATATAGAGGCACCAGTACTGTCATCATCAGATATAGAGGCACCAGTACTGTTATCATCAGATATAGAGGCATCAGTACTGTTATCATCAGATATAGAGGCATCAGTACTGTTATCATCAGATATAGAGGCATCAGTAGTGTTATTATCAGATATAGAGGCATCAGCAGTGTCATTATTATATATAGAGGCATCGGTACTGTTATCATCAGATATAGAGCTATCAGTAGTGTCATCAGATATAGTAGCATCAGTAGTTTCATTATCATATAAAGAGGTATCAGTAGTGTCATTATCATGATATATAGAGTTATCAGTACTGTCAGCATCAGATATAGTAGCATCAGTAGTGTCATTATCATATATAGAGCTATCAGTAGTGTCATTATCATATAAAGAGCTATCAGTAGTGTCATTATCATATAAAGAGCTATCAGTAGTGTCATTATCATATAAAGAGGTATCAGTAGTGTCATTATCATATATAGAACTATCAGTAGTGTCATTATCATATATATAGAGTTATCAGTACTGTCATCATCAGATATAGTAGCATCAGTAGTGTCATTATCATGTATGAGGTATCAGTAGTGTCATTATCATATATAGAGCTATCAGTACTGTCATTATCATATAAAGAGCTATCAGTAGTGTCATTATCATATAAAGAGCTATCAGTAGTGTCATTATCATGTATGAGGTATCAGTAGTGTCATTATCATATATATAACTATCAGTAGTGTCATTATCATATATATAGAGTTATCAGTACTGTCATCATCAGATATAGTAGCATCAGTAGTGTCATTATCATGTATGAGGTATCAGTAGTGTCATTATCATATATAGAACTATCAGTAGTGTCATTATCATATATATAGAGTTATCAGTACTGTCATCATCAGATATAGTAGCATCAGTAGTGTCATTATCATGTATGAGGTATCAGTAGTGTCATTATCATATATAGAACTATCAGTAGTGTCATTATAATGATATATAGAGTTATCAGTACTGTCATCATCAGATATAGTAGCATCAGTAGTGTCATTATCATGTATGAGGTATCAGTAGTGTCATTATCATATATAGAACTATCAGTAGTGTCATTATAATGATATATAGAGTTATCAGTACTGTCATCATCAGATATAGTAGCATCAGTAGTGTCATTATCATGTATGAGGTATCAGTAGTGTCATTATCATGTATGAGGTATCAGTAGTGTCATTATCATGTATGAGGTATCAGTAGTGTCATTATCATGTATGGGGTATCAGTATTGTTATTATCAGATATAGAGCTATCAGTAGTGTCATCAGATATAGTAGCATCAGTAGTGTCATTATCATATATAGAGCTATCAGTAGTGTCATTATCATGATATATAGAGTTATCAGTACTGTCATCATCAGATATAGTAGCATCAGTAGTGTCATTATCATGTATGAGGTATCAGTAGTGTCATTATCATATAAAGAGCTATCAGTAGTGTCATTATCATGATATATAGAGTTATCAGTACTGTCATCATCAGATATAGTAGTATCAGTAGTGTCATTATCATGTATGAGGTATCAGTAGTGTCATTATCATATATAGAGCTATCAGTACTGTCATTATCATGTATAGATGTATCAGTAGTGTCATTATCATATATAGAGCTATCAGTAATGTCATTATCATATAAAGAGGTATCAGTAGTGTCATTATCATATATAGAGGTATCAGTACTGTTATCATCATATATAGTAGTATCAGTACTGTTATCATCATATATAGTAGCATCAGTAGTGTCATTATCATATATAGAGGTATCAGTACTGTTATTATCGTATATAGAGGCATCAGTAGAGTTTTATCATATATAGAGGTATCAGTACTGTTATCATCCGATATAGAGGCATCAGTAGTGTCATTATCAATATATAGAGGTATCAGTAGTGTCATTATTATATATATAGAGCTATCAGTACTGTCATCAGATATAGTAGCATCAGTAGTGTCATTATCATATAGAGGCATCAGTAGTGTCATTATCATATATAGAGGTATCAGTACTGCCATCATCAGATATAGAGGCATCAGTACTGTTATTATCGTATATAGAGGCATCAGTACTGTTATTATCGTATATAGAGGCATCAGTAGAGTTTTATCATATATAGAGGTATCAGTACTGTTATCATCAGATATAGAGGCATCAGTAGTGTCATTATCAATATATAGAGGTATCAGTAGTGTCATTATCATATATATAGAGCTATCAGTACTGTCATCAGATATAGTAGCATCAGTAGTGTCATTATCATATAGATGCATCAGTAGTGTCATCATCAGATATAGAAGCATCAGTAGTGCCATTATCATATATAGAGGTATCAGTAGTGTTATTATCAAATATAGAGGCACCAGTACTGTTATCATCAGATAAAGAGGCACCAGTACTGTTATCATCAGATATAGAGGCATCAGTACTGTTATCATCAGATAAAGAGGCACCAGTACTGTTATCATCAGATATAGAGGCATCAGTACTGTTATCATCAGATATAGAGGCACCAGTACTGTTATCATCAGATATAGAGGCATCAGTACTGTTATCATCAGATATAGAGGCATCAGTACTGTTATTATCAGATATAGAGGCATCAGCAGTGTCATTATTATATATAGAGGCATCAGTACTGTTATCATCAGATATAGAGCTATCAGTAGTGTCATCAGATATAGTAGCATCAGTAGTGTCATTATCATATTTAGAGCTATCAGTAGTGTCATTATCATGATATATAGAGTTATCAGTACTGTCATCATCAGATATAGTAGCATCAGTAGTGCCATTATCATGTATAGAGGTATCAGTAGTGTCATTATCATATATAGAACTATCAGTAGTGTCATTATCATATATAGAGGTATCAGTACTGTTATCATCATATATAGTAGCATCAGTAGTGTCATTATCATATATAGAGGTATCAGTACTGTTATTATCGTATATAGAGGCATCAGTAGAGTTTTATCATATATAGAGGTATCAGTACTGTTATCATCAGATATAGATGCATCAGTAGTGTCATTATCAATATATAGAGGTATCAGTAGTGTCATTATCATATATATAGAGCTATCAGTACTGTCATCAGATATAGTAGCATCAGTAGTGTCATTATCATATAGATGCATCAGTAGTGTCATCATCAGATATAGAAGCATCAGTAGTGCCATTATCATATATAGAGGTATTTTTCATCAGATATAGATGCATCAGTAGTGTCATTATCAATATATAGAGGTATCAGTAGTGTCATTATCATATATATAGAGCTATCAGTACTGTCATCAGATATAGTAGCATCAGTAGTGTCATTATCATATAGATGCATCAGTAGTGTCATCATCAGATATAGAAGCATCAGTAGTGCCATTATCATATATAGAGGTATCAGTAGTGTTATTATCAAATATAGAGGCACCAGTACTGTTATCATCAGATAAAGAGGCACCAGTACTGTTATCATCAGATATAGAGGCATCAGTACTGTTATCATCAGATATAGAGGCACCAGTACTGTTATCATCAGATATAGAGGCATCAGTACTGTTATCATCAGATATAGAGGCATCAGTACTGTTATTATCAGATATAGAGGCATCAGCAGTGTCATTATTATATATAGAGGCATCAGTACTGTTATCATCAGATATAGAGCTATCAGTAGTGTCATCAGATATAGTAGCATCAGTAGTGTCATTATCATATATAGAGCTATCAGTAGTGTCATTATCATGATATATAGAGTTATCAGTACTGTCATCATCAGATATAGTAGCATCAGTAGTGCCATTATCATGTATAGAGGTATCAGTAGTGTCATTATCATATATAGAACTATCAGTAGTGTCATTATCATATATAGAGGTATCAGTACTGTTATCATCATATATAGTAGCATCAGTAGTGTCATTATCATATATAGAGGTATCAGTACTGTTATTATCGTATATAGAGGCATCAGTAGAGTTTTATCATATATAGAGGTATCAGTACTGTTATCATCAGATATAGAGGCATCAGTAGTGTCATTATCAATATATAGAGGTATCAGTAATGTCATTATCATATATATAGAGCTATCAGTACTGTCATCAGATATAGTAGCATCAGTAGTGTCATTATCATATAGAGGCATCAGTAGTGTAATTATCATATATAGATGCATCAGTAGTGTCATCATCAGATATAGAAGCATCAGTAGTGTCATTATCATATATAGAGCTATCAGTAGTGTCATCATCAGATATAGAAGCATCAGTAGTGTCATTATCATATATAGAGGTATCAGTAGTGTTATTATCAAATATAGAGGCACCAGTACTGTTATCATCAGATATAGAGGCACCAGTACTGTTATCATCAGATATAGAGGCATTAGTACTGTTATCATCAGATATAGAGGCACCAGTACTGTTATCATCAGATATAGAGGCACCAGTACTGTTATCATCAGATATAGAGGCATAAGTACTGTTATTATCAGATATAGAGGCATGAGTACTGTTTTTTATCAGATATAGAGGCATCAGTAGTGTCATTATTATATATAGAGGCATCGGTACTGTTATCATCAGATATAGAGGCATCAGTACTGTTATTATCAGATATAGAGGCACCAGTATGGTTATCGTCAGCTATAAAGGCATCAGTACTGTTATTATCAGATATAGAGGCATCAGTAGTGTCATTATCATATATAGAGGCATCAGTACTGTTATCATCAGATATAGAGGCATTAGTACTGTTATCCAATAGATATAGAGGCATCAGTACTGTTATTATCATATAAAGAGGCATGAGTACTGTTATTATCAGATATAGAGGCATCAGTAGTGTCATTATTATATATAGAGGCATTGGTACTGTTATCATCAGATATAGAGACATCAGTACTGTTATCAGATAGATATAGAGGCATCAGTAGTGTCATTATTATATATATAGGTACAGGTACTGTTATTATCAGATATAGAGGCATCAGTACTGTTATTATCAGATATAGAGGCATCAGCAGTGTCATTATTATATATATAGGTACAGGTACTGTTATTATCAGATATAGAGGCATGAGTACTGTTATTATCAGATATAGAGGCCTCAGTAGTGTCATTATCATATATATAGGTACAGGTACTGTTATTATCAGATATAGAGGCACCAGTACTGTTATTATCAGATATAGAGGCATCAGTAGTGTCATCATATATAGAGGTATCAGTACTGCCATCATCAGATATAGAGGCATCAGTACTGTTATTATCGTATATAGAGGCATCAGTAGAGTTTTATCATATATAGAGGTATCAGTACTGTTATCATCAGATATAGAGGCATCAGTAGTGTCATTATCAATATATAGAGGTATCAGTAGTGTCATTATCATATATATAGAGCTATCAGTACTGTCATCAGATATAGTAGCATCAGTAGTGTCATTATCATATACACTGTGTGCAGAATTATTAGGCAAATTAGTATTTTGACCACATCATCCTCTTTATGCATGTTGTCTTACTCCAAGCTGTATAGGCTCGAAAGCCTACTACCAATTAAGCATATTAGGTGATGTGCATCTCTGTAATGAGAAGGGGTGTGGTCTAATGACATCAACACCCTATATCAGGTGTGCATAATTATTAGGCAACTTCCTTTCCTTTGGCAAAATGGGTCAAAAGAAGGACTTGACAGGCTCAGAAAAGTAAAAAATAGTGAGATGTCTTGCAGAGGGATGCAGCACTCTTAAAATTGAAAGCTTCTGAAGCGTGATCATCGAACAATCAAGCGTTTCATTCAAAATAGTCAACAGGGTCGCAAGAAGCGTGTGGAAAAACCAAGGCGCAAAATAACTGCCCATGAACTGAGAAAAGTCAAGCGTGCAGCTGCCAAGATGTCACTTGCCACCAGTTTGGCCATATTTCAGAGCTGCAACATCACTGGAGTGCCCAAAAGCACAAGGTGTGCAATACTCAGAGACATGGCCAAGGTAAGAAAGGCTGAAAGACTACCACCACTGAACAAGACACACAAGCTGAAATGTCAAGACTGGGCCAAGAAATATCTCAAGACTGATTTTTCTAAGGTTTTATGGACTGATGAAATGAGAGTAAGTCTTGATGGGCCAGATGGATGGGCCCGTGGCTGGATTGGTAAAGGGCAGAGAGCTCCAGTCCGACTCCCGGCAACAAGGTGGAGGTGGAGTACTGGTTTGGGCTGGTATCATCAAAGATGAGCTTGTGGGGCCTTTTCGGGTTGAGGATGGAGTCAAGCTCAACTCCCAGTCCTACTGCCAGTTTCTGGAAGACACCTTCTTCAAGCAGTTGTACAGGAAGAAGCCTGCATCCTTCAAGAAAAACATGATTTTCATGCAGGACAATGCTCCATCACACGCGTCCAAGTACTCCACAGCGTGGCTGGCAAGAAAGGATATAAAATAAGAAAATCTAATGACATGGCCTCCTTGTTCACCTGATCTGAACCCCATTGAGAACCTGTGGTCCATCATCAAATGTGAGATTTAAAAGGAGGGAAAACAGTACACCTCTCTGAACAGTGTCTGGGAGGCTGTGGTTGCTGCTGCACGCAATGTTGATGGTGAACAGATCAAAACACTGACAGAATCCATGGATGGCAGGCTTTTGAGTGTCCTTGCAAAGAAAGGTGGCTATATTGGTCACTGATTTGTTTTTGTTTTGTTTTTGAATGTCAGAAATGTATATTTGTGAATGTTGAGATGTTATATTGGTTTCACTAGTAAAAATAAATAATTGAAATGGGTATATATTTGTTTTTTGTTAAGTTGCCTAATAATTATGCACAGTAATAGTCACCTGCACACACAGATATCCCCCTAAAATAGCTATAACTAAAAACAAACTAAAAACTACTTCCAAAACTATTCAGCTTTGATATTAATGAGTTTTTTGGGTTCATTGAGAACATGGTTGTTGTTCAATAATAAAATTAATCCTCAAAAATACAACTTGCCTAATAATTCTGCACTCCCTGTAGAGGCATCAGTAGTGTAATTATCATATATAGAAGCATCAGTAGTGTCATTATCATATATAGAGGTATCAGTAGTGTTATTATCAAATATAGCGGCACCAGTACTGTTATCATCAGATATAGAGGCACCAGTACTGTTATCATCAGATATAGAGGCATCAGTACTGTTATCATCAGATATAGAGGCATCAGTACTGTTATTATCAGATATAGAGGCATCAGTAGTGTCATTATTATATATAGAGGCATCGGTACTGTCATCATCAGATATAGAGGCATTAGTGCTGTTATCCGATAGATATAGAGGCATCAGTACTGTTATTATCAGATATAGAGCTATCAGTATTTTCATCAGATATAGTAGCATCAGTAGTGTCATTATCATATATATAGAGCTATCAGTAGTGTCATTATCATGATATATAGAGTTATCAGTACTGTCATCATCAGATATAGTAGCATCAGTAGTGTCATTATCATGTATAGATGTATCAGTAGTGTCATTATCATATATAGAACTATCAGTAGTGTCATTATCATATAAAGAGGTATCAGTAGTGTCATTATCATATATAGAGGTATCAGTACTGTTATCATCATATATAGTAGCATCAGTAGTGTCATTATCATATATAGAGGTATCAGTACTGCCATCATCAGATATAGAGGCATCAGTACTGTTATTATCGCATATAGAGGCATCAGTAGAGTTTTATCATATATAGAGGTATCAGTACTGTTATCATCAGATATAGAGGCATCAGTAGTGTCATTATCAATATATAGAGGTATCAGTAGTGTCATTATCATATATATAGAGCTATCAGTACTGTCATCAGATATAGTAGCATCAGTAGTGTCATTATCATATAGAGGCATCAGTAGAGTAATTATCATATATAGATGCATCAGTAGTGTCATCATCAGATATAGAGGCATCAGTAGTGTCATTATTATATATAGAGGCATCGGTACTGTCATCATCAGATATAGAGGCATTAGTGCTGTTATCCGATAGATATAGAGGCATCAGTACTGTTATTATCAGATATAGAGCTATCAGTATTTTCATCAGATATAGTAGCATCAGTAGTGTCATTATCATATATATAGAGCTATCAGTAGTGTCATTATCATGATATATAGAGTTATCAGTACTGTCATCATCAGATATAGTAGCATCAGTAGTGTCATTATCATGTATAGATGTATCAGTAGTGTCATTATCATATATAGAACTATCAGTAGTGTCATTATCATATAAAGAGGTATCAGTAGTGTCATTATCATATATAGAGGTATCAGTACTGTTATCATCATATATAGTAGCATCAGTAGTGTCATTATCATATATAGAGGTATCAGTACTGCCATCATCAGATATAGAGGCATCAGTACTGTTATTATCGCATATAGAGGCATCAGTAGAGTTTTATCATATATAGAGGTATCAGTACTGTTATCATCAGATATAGAGGCATCAGTAGTGTCATTATCAATATATAGAGGTATCAGTAGTGTCATTATCATATATATAGAGCTATCAGTACTGTCATCAGATATAGTAGCATCAGTAGTGTCATTATCATATAGAGGCATCAGTAGAGTAATTATCATATATAGATGCATCAGTAGTGTCATCATCAGATATAGAAGCATCAGTAGTGTCATTATCATATATAGAGTTATCAGTAGTGTAATTATCAAATATAGCGGCACCAGTACTGTTATCATCAGATAAAGAGGCACCAGTACTGTTATCATCAGATATAGAGGCATCAGTAGTGTTATTATAAGATATAGAGGCATCAATTGTGTCATTATTATATATAGAGGCATCAGTAGAGTTTTATCATATATATAGGTATCAGTACTGTTATCATCAGATATAGTGGCATCAGTAGTGTCATTATCAATATATAGAGGTATCAGTAGTGTCATAATCATATATATAGAGCTATCAGTACTGTCATCACATATAGTAGCATCAGTAGTGTCATTATCATATAGAGGCATCAGTAGTATAATTATCATATATAGATGCATCAGTAGTGTCATCATCATATATAGAAGCATCAGTAGTGTCATTATCATATATAGAGGTATCAGTGGTGTTATTATCAGATATAGAGGCATCAGTACTGTTATCATCAGATATAGAAGCATCAGTACTGTTATTATCAGATATAGAGGCATCAGTAGTGTCATTATTATATATAGAGGCATCGGTACTGTTATCATCAGATATAGAGGCATTAGTACTGTTATCGTCAGATATAACGGCATCAGTACTGTTATTATCAGATATAGAGGCATCAGTAGTGTCATTATCATATATAGAGGCATCAGTACTGTTATCCGATAGATATAGAGGCATCAGTACTGTTATTATCAGATATAGAGGCATCAGTAGTGTCATTATCATATATAGAGGCATTAGTACTGTTATCCGATAGATATAGAGGCATCAGTACTGTTATTATCATATAAAGAGGCATGAGTACTGTTATTATCAGATATAGAGGCATCAGTAGTGTCATTATTATATATAGAGGCATCGGTACTGTTATCATCAGATATAGAGGCATTAGTTCTGTTATCAGATAGATAGAGGCATCAGTACTATTATTATCAGATATAGAGGCACCAGTACGGTTATCATCAAATATAAAGGCATCAGTACTGTTATTATCAGATATAGAGGCACCAGTACTGTTATTATCAGATATAGAGGCACCAGTACTGTTATAATCAGATATAGAGGCATCAGTACTGTTATTATCAGATATAGAGGCATCAGTAGTGTTATTATCAGATATAGAGGCACCAGTACTGTTATCATCAGATATAGAGGCATCAGTACTGTTATTATCAGATAAAGAGGCATCAGTAGTGTCATTATCATATATAGAGGCAATAGTACTGTTATCATCAGATATAGAGGCATTAGTACTATTATCCGATAGATATAGAGGCATCAGTACTGTTATTATCAGATATAGAGGCATCAGTATTGTCATTATCATATATAAAGGGACCAGTACTGTTATCATCAGATATAGAGGCATTAGCACTGTTATCATCAGATATAGAGGCATCAGTAGTGTCTTTATCATATATAGAGGTACCAATACTGTTATCATCAGTTATAGAGGCATCAGTAATGTAATTAGCATACATAGAGGCATCAATAGTGTCATTGTCATATATAGAGGTATCAGTACTGTTATTTTCATATATAGAGGCATCAATAGTGTCATTAACATATATAGAGGCATTCGTAGTATCATTATCATATATAGAGGTACCAGTACTGTTATCATCAGTTATAGAGGCATCAGTAGTGTCTTTATCATATATAGAGGTACCAATACTGTTATCATCAGTTATAGAGGCATCAGTAATGTAATTAGCATACATAGAGGCATCAATAGTGTCATTGTCATATATAGAGGTATCAGTACTGTTATTTTCATATATAAAGGCATCAATAGTGTCATTAACATATATAGAGGCATTAGTAGTATCATTATCATATATAGAGGTACCAGTACTGTTATCATCAGTTATAGAGGCATCAATAGTGTCTTTATCATATATAGAGGTACCAATACTGTTATCATCAGTTATAGAGGCATCAGTAATGTAATTAGCATACATAGAGGCATCAATAGTGTCATTGTCATATATAGAGGTATCAGTACTGTTATTTTCATATATAGAGGCATCAATAGTGTCATTAACATATATAAATGTACCAGTACTGTTATATTCAGATATAGAAGCATCAGTAGTGTCATTATCATATATAGAGGCATTAGTAGTATCATTATCATATATAGAGGTACCAGTACTGTTATCATCAGATATAGAGGCACCAGTACTGTTATTATCAGATATAGAGGCATTAGTACTGTTATCATCAGATATAGAGGCACCAGTACTGTTATTATCAGATATAGAGGCATTAGTACTGTTATCATCAGATATAGAGGCATCAGTAGTGTCTTTATCATATATAGAGGTACCAATACTGTTATCATCAGTTATAGAGGCATCAGTAATGTAATTAGCATACATAGAGGCATCAATAGTGTCATTGTCATATATAGAGGTATCAGTACTGTTATTTTCATATATAGAGGCATCAATAGTGTCATTAACATATATAGAGGCATTCGTAGTATCATTATCATATATAGAGGTACCAGTACTGTTATCATCAGTTATAGAGGCATCAGTAGTGTCTTTATCATATATAGAGGTACCAATACTGTTATCATCAGTTATAGAGGCATCAGTAATGTAATTAGCATACATAGAGGCATCAATAGTGTCATTGTCATATATAGAGGTATCAGTACTGTTATTTTCATATATAAAGGCATCAATAGTGTCATTAACATATATAGAGGCATTAGTAGTATCATTATCATATATAGAGGTACCAGTACTGTTATCATCAGTTATAGAGGCATCAATAGTGTCTTTATCATATATAGAGGTACCAATACTGTTATCATCAGTTATAGAGGCATCAGTAATGTAATTAGCATACATAGAGGCATCAATAGTGTCATTGTCATATATAGAGGTATCAGTACTGTTATTTTCATATATAGAGGCATCAATAGTGTCATTAACATATATAAATGTACCAGTACTGTTATATTCAGATATAGAAGCATCAGTAGTGTCATTATCATATATAGAGGCATTAGTAGTATCATTATCATATATAGAGGTACCAGTACTGTTATCATCAGATATAGAGGCATCAGTAGCGTCATTATCAATATATAGAGGCATCAATAGTGTCATTAACATATATAAATGTACCAGTACTGTTGTATTCAGATATAGAAGCATCAATAGTGTCATTATCATATATAGAGGCATTAGTAGTATCATTATCATATATAGAGGTACCAATACTGTTATCATCAGATATAGAGGCATCAGTACTGTTATCATCAGATATAGAGGCAACAGTAGTGTCATTATCATATATGGAGGTATCAGTACTGTCATCATCAGATATAAAAGCATCACATATAAAGGCATTAGTACTACCATTATTATATAGAGAGGCTTAAATACCTCCTTTATCATATATAGAGATTTCAATACTGCTATTATCATATATAGAGGCTTCTATACTTCCATTATCATATGTAGAGGCATCAGTACTGTCATCTTATATGGAAGCTTTTATACTACTATTATCATATATAGAGACATTAGTATTGTCATTATCTTATATAGAGGCTTCTATATTGCCATTATCATATATAGACGCTTCTATACTGCCATCATAATATATACAGAGGCATCAGTACTTTCTTCTATACAGCTATTATCACATATAGAGGCACCAGGGGCGCGATCCGATAAAGATCGTAGTTTGCAGCGCAAGCGAGGGAACCCCCGCCACCTGTAGTTTCAGCTCGCAACTCGAGCTATCCCATATACGGCGCCATCAGAGGCTAAAGTGCCGTAAGTCTGACAAACCAGCGATGTCCAGAAATCTGCGTAAGCACAAATTTCTGGAGTCGCCAGTGACTTACGGCACTTTAGAAACTGCCGGCGCCTACAAAACCTGACTAAAGTTATTAAATCTCCCGTACTGTCTAACACGCCTCCTAAACATAGCCCGACACGTCTAACCCTCTATCCGCTATCCCCCCTCACTATCCTAACAATAAAAATGTATTAACCCCTAAACCGCCGCTCCCGGACCCCGCCGCCACTTAATAAAGTTATTAACCCCTAAACCTCCACTCCCGGACCCCGCTGCCAGCTATATTAAATCTATAACCCCCTAATGTGAGCCCCTACCCCGCCGCCATCTACCTTACCTACCCCCTAAAGTGAGCCCCTACCCCGCCGCCATCTACCTTACCTACCCCCTAAAGTGAACCCCTACCCCGCCGCCATCTACCTTACCTACCCCCTAAAGTGAGCTCCTACCCCGCCGCCATCTACCTTACCTACCCCCTAAAGTGAGCTCCTACCCCGCCGCCATCTACCTTACCTACCCCCTAAAGTGAGCTCCTACCCCGCCGCTATCTACCTTACCTACCCCCTAAAGTGAGCCCCTTACACCGCCGCCATCTATTTTATAAATATTAACCCCTAATTTAATCCCCTACACCGCCGCCAGCTATATTAACTATATTTACCCTAATTATATTAGGGTTAATATAGTTAATATAGTTATTATATTATATATATTAACTATATTAACCCTAATTATATTAGGGTTAATATAGTTAATATCATTATTATATTATATATATATATATATATATATATATTAAGTATAATTATTTTATTATTATTGGTTATTTGTAGAGCGCCAACAGATTCTGCAGCGCATATAATAACCCTATCTAACTCTAACATCCCTAACTAAATTCTTATTAAAATAGATCTAATTAATATTAATATTATTAATTAAAATATTCCTATTTAAATCTAAATACTTACCTATAAAATAAACCCTAAGATAGCTACAATGTAATTAATAATTACATTGTAGCTATTTTAGGGTTTATATTTATTTTACAGGTAACGTGGTATTTATTTTAACTAGGTACAATAGCTATTAAATAGTTAATAACTATTTAATAGCTACCTAGTTAAAATAATTACCAATTTACCTGTAAAATAAATCCTAACCTAAGTTACAAATACACCTACACTATCAATAAATTAAATAAACTACAAATATCTAAACTAAAATACAATAAACTAAACTAAACTAAATTACAAAAAATAAAAAAAAATTACAAGATTTTTAAGCTTACACCTATCCTAAGCCCCCTAATAAAATAATAAAGCCCCCCAAAATAAAAAAAATTCCCTACCCTATTCTAAATTTAAAAAGTTCACAGCTCTTTTCCCTTACCAGCCCTTAAAAGGGCCTTTTGCGGGGCATGCCCCAAAGAAAACAATCAGCCAATCGGATTGAACTTGAATTAAGGTAGAAAAATCTGATTGGCTGATTGAATCAGCCAATCAGATTTTTCTACCTTAATTCCGATTGGCTGATAGAATCCTATCAGCCAATCGGAATTCGACGGACGCCATCTTGGATGACGTCATTTAAAGGTACCTCATTCCTCGTTCAGTCTTCGTGCCGGATGGATGCTCCGCGGCGGAGGAGCGAAGAAAGAAGATTGAAGATGCCGCTTTGCTTGAAGACATCGCCGGATGGAAGAAGACTTCACTGCCGCTTGATTGAAGACATCGCCCGGATGGAAGAAGACTTCACTGCCGCTTGCTTGAAGACATCGCCCGGATGGAAGAAGACTTCACTGCCGCTTGATTGAAGACATCGCCCGGATGGAAGAAGACTTCTCTGCCACTTGATTGCACATCGCCCGGATGGGATGAAGAGTTCTGCCCGGCTGGGTGAAGACAAGGTAGGGAGATCTTCAGGGGGGTAGTGTTAGGTTCATTTAAGGGGATTTGGGTTAGAGTAGGGGTATGTGGGTGGTGGGTTGTAATGTTGGGGGGTGGTATTGTGTGTGTTTTTTACAGGCAAAAGAGCTGTTTTCTTTGGGGCATGCCCCGCAAAAGGCCCTTTTAAGGGCTGGTAAGGTAAAAGAGCTGTGAACTTTTTAAATTTAGAATAGGGTAGGGAATTTTTTTTTATTTTGGGGGGCTTTATTACTTTATTAGGGGGCTTAGAATAGGTGTAATTAGCTTAAAAATCTTGTAATATTTTTTTTATTTTTTGTAATTTAGTGTTTGTTTGTTTTTGTAATTTAGTTTAGTTTAGTTTATTGTATTTTAGTTTAGATATTTGTAGTTTATTTAATTTATTGATAGTGTAGGTGTATTTGTAACTTAGGTTAGGATTTATTTTACAGGTAAATTGGTAATTATTTTAACTAGGTAGCTATTAAATAGTTATTAACTATTTAATAGCTATTGTACCTAGTTAAAATAAATACCAAGTTACCTGTAAAATAAATATAAACCCTAAAATAGCTACAATGTAATTATTAATTACATTGTAGCTATCTTAGGGTTTATTTTATAGGTAAGTATTTATATTTAAATAGGAATATTTTAATTAATAATATTAATATTAATTAGATCTATTTTAATAAGAATTTAGTTAGGGATGTTAGAGTTAGATAGGGTTATTATACTTAATATATATATAATATAATAATGATATTAACCCTAATATAATTAGGGTTAATATAGTTAATATATATAATATAATAACTATATTAACTATATTAACCCTAATATAATTAGGGTTAATATAGTTAATATAGCTGGCGGCGGTGTAGGGGGATTAAATTAGGGGTTAATATTTATAAAATAGATGGCGGCGGTGTAAGGGGCTCACTTTAGGGGGTAGGTAAGGTAGATGGTGGCGGGGTAGGAGCTCACTTTAGGGGGTAGGTAAGGTAGATGGCGGCAGGGTAGGAGCTCACTTTAGGGGGTTGGTAAGGTAGATGGCGGCGGGGTAGGAGCTCACTTTAGGGGATAGGTAAGGTAGATGGCGTCGGGGTAGGAGCTCACTTTAGGGGGTATGTAATGTAGCTGGCGACGGTGTAGGGGGATCACATTAGGGGGTATGTAATATAGCTGGCGACGGTGTAGGGGGATCACATTAGGGGGTATGTAATGTAGCTGGTGACGGTGTAGGGGGATCACATTAGGGGGTTATACTTTTAATGTAGGTGGCGGCGGGGTCCGGGAGCGGCAGTTTAGGGGTTAAATACTTTATTAGGGATTGCGGCAGGGGATCGCGGTTGACAGGTAGATAGACATTGCACATGCGTTAGGTGTTAGGTTTTATTTAGTAGGTAGTTTAGGGAGTTACGGGGCTCCAATAGACAGCGTAAGGCTTACTACGCCTGCATTTTGTGGCGAGGTGAAAATGGATTAAGATTTCTCCATTTTCGCCACGTAAGTCCTTACGCTGTATATTGGATACCAAACTGCGCTGGTTTGGTATACCTGCCTATGGCCCAAAAAACTACGGCCGAAGGCAGAAATATACGAGCGTAACTTCTAGGTTACGCCGTATATAGGATACCAAACCAGCGCAAATTTCGGCGTCGCCGGCTTTTGCGGGCGACGCTGCATATCGGATCAGTCCCCAGATAGAGACTCCAATATTGCAATTATCCTATATAGAGGCATCAGTACTATCATTATCATATAAAGAGGCTTCAATAATTCCATTATCATATATATCTGTGTTAAGTGCCCTATTACATGACATCTCACAAACCAAACAAGAACTACTAGCTTTGAAGAAAAATACAATAATTAGAATATGCTTTTTATATTAGGATAAAGTCTCACTGGATAGAAAAAAAACATCTCCAGATATGTGATTACTTATATTTATATATATATATATATATATATATATATATATATATATATATTTAATGTTTTTTAATTACCAGTGGTCATTGCACTACATAGTGAAGATATAGGCGTTCCATTGGCACAACTTGTATAACAATACTGACATTTTGCAGTTATGTTGCAATGTTCTAAACAATACACACAAGTTAAGGTGAACAATTATTGTGTATTATCTTGCTTCTACAAAGTTTACTATTTGTTAAATTAGTAGTAACTAGCGGTACAAACGTGTATTTTTCCCATTTTGAAAAATTACATTCTTTATTGCACTAATTATGTGAATTCACAGTTATTGCATGATTCTAACATTTGTACCGTTAAAAAAAAAAAATATTTTAATTTAAAAAAACCTGATCATATTTTTCCTCTTAAACGAACAAAAAAGCTGGCATCTATCTATTAATCTTGCCCACTGACTTACTTGCCATGTTTATGTGCCCGCTAGCAATCACTGTAGGAGTGTAGATGTACACACATTCTGTACCATGAGCTCTGTTTTGTTCCCACTGATATGTCATTTGCTTAGCTATGACTCTGTGTGCAAAAATAGCTCAACTGCATAGGGTCTTCATATACATGTTTTTCTCTCACCCAGAATTACAACGTACTGTTCATTTGCTGAGTCTTCAAATTTAAAGCTTTTTATGACAGCTTAAAGAAGGCTGATAAAGCTCTGATTTAAAGCTTCTAAAAGGTTCTGCATAACATTACAGTGCAGCAAACTGTAACTGGTGTTATATACATATTTATTCTATAGCATAGTATGGATGTCCAATTAAATATCAAGTTGTTTCTATATTCTGTGCATTATATCTTCATAATAATATCATCAAATGTTCTGTATGACTAAAAACACACTGAACAGTGTAAATAGGAATATCTTTTATTGTATTTCACATTTGTTATGACCTGTTAGCGTCACCTGGCCATGGCAAGAAATACATGGGCTGAAACACACATCTGATAAATAGAGCATGAAAATGTGAATACCACTTTCAACAGCATAATTTAGTAATCTTGCCACGTCAGGAACAAAACAAGCGCTCCCAAGGCTGGCGAGACACATTGTGCCTTCAAGCAGGTTTCTCATTAGACCTATTCCTCAGCTTAGTCTGACAGCAGAAAAGCATCGCTATGAAATGCACAGATAATCTCATTAGGGATTTAAACAGTCATTGGCTCTGAAAGCGAAGACGATGAATGATTACCATGAGACACTTGAAATTCTAATACAGGTATATATATATATATATATATATATATATATATATATAGTAGCAATTTTTAATAGGTTTAGTTTCGACCAATCGGAAATGAAGCATTTTGATTAATTCCTCCCCTTGTTCTTTTTTGATTAGGGGAAGCCAGTCTATTCTTAATTAGATTAACCAGTCAGAAGCATCAACTGCCTCAAATTGGACAGCTCAACCATCCATATTCCTTATTGTTTAACTTGATTTTAACCAATTAGGATTGTTAGGTTTCCTAAAAATAGAAGAGAGAACTCATTAGACAACATGTCCAAAGGATTGCCAAGAAGGGGACCTGTTACTTCTGACCAGATTGAAGATCATCAAATTAACTTCAGGAAAAAATGATTGTTGAGACTTTTTTGTTTTTTATTAAGTAAGGATTTTATTTTGAGGGAAAGGATAGGGATGGGCATTACTGATGGGGTATAATTTAGGGAAGGGTTACCAATTAGAGGGTAATGTTCAGAGGTGTTGGTGGTGGGAGTGTCATGTAGGGAGGTGTTTAGAGCTAAGCAAGTATTGTTCAGCCATAAGGGTATCTCTTAGTGGGTGAAGGTCTTGAGAGGGGTTGATTGAAGTGACACAGGGCATTGAGACAGTGTGGTTAGGTTTATTTCCTGTGGGGGAGGATGCAGTTAAGAGGTTATTGTGGTAGGGAGGATCAAGCCTGTAAGGTTTATTGTTGAGGGAGGCAGAGTCATATTTAGAACAAGTACGTTTTATGTGATTAAGTCAATGTCAAATTTTTGATCATCGACTTTGCCCTTTTTTGGGGGGGTAACAGCTGTTGCTACATTATTTGTGAATAGATTGACTAGCTGTGGATAACAACATATGTATCGGAGCTATGACTTTATAGTTACACAGATGTGCTACATATGTTAATTTCCTGTAGCAACTCTCATAGAAATATACAGCTGTTACTAAATTGTCACGGATGTCACAACACCCAAGTCACCATATTATATGTAGCCTTTGAGTCAAACAAAGCTTATCACAAGTGCCTCAATTGTGATCCTTGTTTCCTTGAGTAAATGACTACCATTCATAGAAAACTTTATATTTGTCACATATATTTTATAAAGTGGTACGATACAAATAATGAATCTTCAACTACAACAACATATATATATATATATATATATATATATATATATATATACACTGTGTGTATATATATATATATATATATATATTCCTCTTGTGAGTGTGCTTCTCTTTGTATGTATGTAGTCTCCATAAGGGAAAAGGGGGCAACCAGACGTGGACTCCTTGCTAAGTGTGCTTAGAGGAATATGGCTACACCTCACTGACGAGGCACAATGAAGGCCGAAATGATCATCTGGGGTTGCTGTGTTCCTTGTTCAGAGAGGAATTGCCTAATATTTTAGCACTGGACTGACTGTAATAGGCTGGATCAGACTGACATACTACAGGTAAATTCTTCGCTGTGAAAAGCATTACTGGGCTAAAATGAAGCTGCACACAGGTGGTAAATCGCCAGAGAACAGGCTAACAATGGTATTGAGCAGGTTGTTTGTTCCTGTGAGAGTGCTTCTCTCTGTATGTATATATATATATATATATATATATATATATATATATATATATATATATATATATAGAGACAGACCATGATAAACTATGCTAAAATATCATTACAAACAAATGATATAAAGGTTTCTGTGTGTGGAATAAAGTTGGGTTGGGGGCATGGCTGGGAATCAAGATAAGTGGATGATTAGTACCAGGTTTCACGTTGTATAAAAGGGACATTTTTAGATAAAAGCAGAGTAATGGGAGGGTCAACACCAAAACCAGGACATTCCTACAAAATGCGGGATGTTTGGAAATGTTGTTACTATCCTCAATGGAAGGATTCAATACATATATTGATTGGTTTGGTTATGTAGTTGACATTTGCTAAAGTATTGCTCATTTATAACTAAAGGAAAATGGAGAGTATATGTTTCTCAAGCAGAAGTGTGCATAGCAATGCTATATAAACAACCTGTAGAGGAAGGCTGCAGAGTCACAGCAGGAAGCACCCATAGTTCTGCCATGACTTACTACTACTTCCACATTGTGTGGATGTCCCCTGTCCAAAGATTAATGTACCCTCAATTTATGTTCAAACTCTCTTCTTTATTAGCCTTTTCACATGCATGTTCTAGAGGTTAGCATTAATTTACATACAAATTTCAAGTTCAACTTTCTTTTTAGTTTGCGGAAAAAACATAGGGTCAGATTACAACTGAAGCGGTAATTTATCGCGTGCTCGTAAACAAACAAATTTGCCCTATTTGCAGGTGAGCGATAAATAACCAGCCATTAAATAACCAGCCATTACAAGCGGCTGATTATTGCTACCGCAAGCTCGCCGTAGCATTTAGCGCCAAGAAAATTAACCAGAGGTTAATTTTCTAAATGTCGCCCAATTGCACCCAAAATTTAGCGTAGTGTGCTCTGAGGGCGCGCTATCCCAACGAGCGTTAACTTGAATTGCGCTGAAGTGATAGCATTTACTTTCAACTTGTAATACCAGTGCAAATTAACCTGCTCGAAAACGATCATGATAACCCGATATCGCTTGCACAAACGTTTGCACTCCACTTGTAATCTGGCCAAAACTGTATTGTTTTGTCACTTTGCACCATCTTGCAATTTATGCAGTAAATGTGTAGGCTTAAAATATCTAACCATAAAAATATAAGATACATTTTAAAATTACACAAAATATTGATTTCCCAATGAAGTGGTTTAACCCATTTGGCAAATCTAGCGCAGCAAAAAATATTAAGCAAATAAATATCAAACTAATTAGTTGCACCAAAATCATCCTATATAGTATAGAATATCATCTAATTTTACATATTTTGATTCCTTTATTTTTTTGTTAGTTCAGAGAAACACAAATCATTGTACACTGACATCAACTCCACAACAAAATGAGGCTAGCGGCAGTTGACAGTTATACAGATATGAAACCCCTTATTTGACTTATGATATATTTCTATAGAGAGCAGGTAATACAGGCTATTTAAAAAAACTGTATCTCCAAAATACAACCAATGCTTGAGGTATTTGTCATTGTTATAACAACCACCTGTTACCTGGAAGGACATAAGACCACTCATTAAAAAACAGGATTATTGTTTTCAAAAAGATATATTTATATATATTGTGTGTGAGGCGGCATAGGTAATATACCATCCCCTAATACGTTTTCAATGCAGGTTTTTTTTTTTCAACTTTAACCATTAATATCAGCTCATGACATTTGTGCAGTTTTACCATTAAAGGGACACTAACCCCAAATTTCTTCTTTCATGATTCAGATAGAGCATGCAATTTTAAGCAACTTTATCATTTACTCCTATTATCATTTGTTCTCTTGGTATCTTTATTTGAAAAGCAGGAATGTAAAAACTTAGGAGCCAGCCCATTTTTGGTTCAGCCTCTAAACACCTGCAGCCACTTCATAACACTGATAAATTAACATTTACGCCTAGATTTAGAGTTCTGCGTTAGCCGTCCAAACCAGCGTTAGGGGGACCTAACGCTGGTTTTTACCGCCCGCTGGTATTTAGAGTCAGTCATGAAAGGGTCTAACGCTCACTTTCCAGCCGCGACTTTTCCATACCGCAGATCCCCTTACGTCAATTGCGTATCCTATCTTTTCAATGGGATCTTTCTTACGCTGGTATTTAGAGTCTTGGCTGAAGTGAGCGTTAGAAATCTAACGACAAGACTCCAGCCGCAGAGAAAAGCCAGGAGTTAAGAGCTTTCTGGGCTAACGCCGGTTCATAAAGCTCTTAACTACTGTGCTCTAAAGTACACTAACACCCATAAACTACCTATGTACCCCTAAACCGAGGCCCCACCACATCGCCGCCACTCTATTAAATATTTTTAACCCCTAATCTGCCGACCGCACACCGCCGCCACCTACATTATCCCTATGTACCCCTAATCTGCTGCCCCTAACATCGCCGACCCCTACATAATATTTATTAACCATTAATCTGCCCCCCCAACGTCGCCGCTACCTACCTACAATTATTAACCCCTAATCTGCCGACCGGACCTCACCGCTACTATAATAAATGTATTCACCCCTAATCCGCCTCACTCCCGCCTCAAAAACCCTATAATAAATAGTATTAACCCATAAACTGCCCTCCCTAACATCGCCGACACCTAACTTCAAGTATTAACCCCTAATCTGCCGACCGGACCTCGCCGCTACTCTAATAAATGTATTAACCCCTAAAGCTAAGTCTAACCCTAACACTAACACCCCCCTAAGTTAAATATAATTTAAATCTAACAAAATAAAATAAATCTTATTAAATAAATTAATCCTATTTAAAGCTAAATACCTACCTGTAAAATAAACCCTAATATAGCTACAATATAAATAATAATTATATTGTAGCTATTTTAGGATTAATATTTATTTTACAGGCAAATGTGTATTTATTTTAACCAGGTACAATAGCTATTAAATAGTTAATAACTATTTAATAGCTACCTAGATAAAATAATAACAAAATTACCTGTAAAATAAATCCTAACCTAAGTTACAATTAAACCTAACACTACACTATCAATAAATTAATTAAATAAACTACCTACACTTATCTACATGTACATTATTTACAAATTATATCAACTAAACTAAATTACAAAAACAAACACTAAATTACAAAAAAAAACAAACACTAAATTACAAAAAATAAAAAAAGATTACAAGAATTTTAAACTAATTACACCTACTCTGAGCCCCCTAAAAAAATAACAAAGCCCCCCAAAATAAAAAAATGCCCTACCCTATTCTAAAATAAAAATTGTAAAGCTCTTTTACCTTTCCAACCCTTAAAAGGGCCTTTTGCGGGGCATGCCCCAAAGAATTCTGCTCTTTTGCCTGTAAAAAAAAACATACAATACCCCCCCAACATTACAACCCACCACCCACATACCCCTAATCTAACCCAAACCCCCCTTAAATAAACCTAACACTAAGCCCCTGAAGATATTCCTACCTTGTCTTCACCACGCCGGGTATCACCGATCCGTCTAGAAGAGGGTCCGAAGTCTTCCTCCTATCCGGCAAGAAGAGCTCCTCCAGAGGGTCCAAAGTCTTCATCCTATCTGGGCAGAAGAGGACATCCGGACCAGCAGACATCTTCATCCAAGCGGCATCTTCTATCTTCTTCCATCCGACGCGGAGCGGTACCATCTTCAAGCAGCCGACGCGAAGCCATCCTTTTTCACCGACGGACTAACGATGAATGAAGGTTCCTTTAAGGGACGTCATCCAAGATGGCGTCCCTCGAATTCCGATTGGCTGATAGGATTCTATCAGCCAATCGGAATTAAGCTAGGAAAAATCTGATTGGCTGATTGAATCAGCCAATCAAATTCAAGTTCAATCCGATTGGCTGATTGGATCAGCCAATCAGATTGAGCTTGCATTCTATTGGCTGATCGGAACAGCCAATAGAATGCGAGCTCAATCTGATATTGTATGGGGTTTTTTTACAGGCAAAAGAGCAGAATTCTTTGTGGCATGCCCCGCAAAAAGCTCTTTTACGGGCTGGTAAGGTAAAAGAGCTTTACAATTTTTATTTTAGACTAGGGTAGGGCATTTTTTTATTTTGGGGGGCTTTGTTATTTTTTTAGGGGGCTTAGAGTAGGTGTAATTAGTTTCAAATTCTTGTAATCTTTTTTTATTTTTTGTAATTTAGTGTTTGGGTTTTTTTTGTAATTTAGTTTAGTTCATATAATTGTAGGTAATTGTAGGTAGTTTATTTAATTTATTTATTGATAGTGTAGTGTTCGGTTTAATTGTAACTTAGGTTAGGATTTATTTTACAGGTAATTTTGTAGTTATTTTAACTAGGTAGCTATTAAATAGTTATTAACTATTTAATAGCTATTGTACCTGGTTAAAATAAAATACAAAGTTGCCTGTAAAATAAATATTAATCCTGAAATAGCTACAATATAATTATTATTTATATTGTAGCTATATTAGGGTTTATTTTACAGGTAAGTATTTAGCTTTAAATAGGAATACTGTAATTTATTTAATAAGATTTATTTTATTTCGTTAGATTTAAATTATATTTAACTTAGGGGGTGTTAGGGTTAGACTTAGCTTTAGGGGTTAATACATTTATTAGAGTAGCGGTGAGGTCCGGTCGGCAGATTAGGGGTTAATAATTGTAGGTAGGTAGCGGCGACGTGGGGGGGGGGGCAGATTAGGGGGTAATAAATATAATATAGGGGTCGGCGGGGGTTAGGGGCAGCAGATTAGGGGTACATAGGGATAACGTAGGTTGCGGCGGTGTACGGAGCAGCAGATTAGGGGTTAAAAATAATGTCCAGGGGTCAGCGATAGCAGGGGCGGCAAATTAGGGGTTCATAAGTGTAAGGTTAGGGGTGTTTAGACTCGGGGTTCATGTTAGGGTGTTAGGTGCAGACATAGGAAGTGTTTTCCCATAGGAAACAATGGGGCTGCGTTAGGAGCTGAACACTGCTTTTTTGCACGTGTTAGGTTTTTTTCAGCCCAAACTGCCCCATTGTTTCCTATGGGGGAATCGTGCACAAGCACGTTTTTTAAGCTGGCCGCGTCCGTAAGCACCGCTGGTATTTAGAGTTGCAGTGGTGGTAAATTATGCTCTACGCTTCCTTTTTGGAGCCTAACGCAGCCCTTCTGTGAACTCTAAATACCAGCGGTATTTAAAAGGTGCGGGGGAAAAAATACACGCGTAGCTAACGCACCGCTTTGGCCGCAGAACTCTAAATCTAGGCGTTAGATAGTTGTATTTAAGTTGCTCGCAAAGATTGTAGTTTAAAAGTATAATTTTGCAATTTAATAATATATTAAGCATTGAACATTAAAGCAAAATTCCAATGCAAAAAATAGCTGTTATGCTACTCAGGAGCGGAAATGTGTTGAAGCTCCTAAGTGGGATTTTAGCCATTTGTTTAAAACAAAAATTGTATGTTCTAATATGGTAACTGCAAAATGTTAGACTGTCCCTTTAACATCAAAAATACTCCCAGTGAAGATATGGCATTAGAAACAGGAACATAATTTAATAGGTCCAAAGAGTAAAATATAAAAATATATATAAATAAAAAAAAAAAAAACCATGTAAATTCAGATAGATTGAAAAGGTGCTCATTGACCAACTGTACCTAAAACCCATAAATGGACTTATTTGCAAGAATATGTTATAGCATTCAGCATTAACTATAATGTGCATTAACTCATTCACTGCTGAGCCATTTCACATCCCTCTGCTGAAACAATTTTAGTCTTTTGCATTTAAACTTCGGATTTCAGTGCTTCATTGTAAGTTACTCACAGAAATGCTAGCTCATTCTTTTTCACTTTCAGAAAATAATTGTATTTTGCAGATACCCAAATATTGATAAAACACCATAAACATATTATTTGTGTTCTTTTCTACAGAGTACATGATAAACAACAGTATGGGAGTCACTATTTCCTAAAAATGTTGTTCAAACATTATACAAGTATGGCTGCAGCTTGATAGCCCCTAATGTGTTCTACAGGTTTTGTATCCTTGCATAGCACTGTGTGGGCAATTTATCAGTAAAGCATATTATTAAAGTTATGTCATTACAAATTATTGCATTTTATTTTTATTCTGTTCGCTTCATATCTACTGAAAGGATTTGCTGTCTCTATTCGCTTCCCAAGACTTAGACAAATCTGTTCAGTTATGCTGTAAGTTACGCTTATCTTTATTCGCAGTAACATAATAAATTCCAAATTCCAAAATGATTGATATTTTTACAGGTTTTTTGTAACATACAATTTGGGTAAAACCCCAAATATAAATCATATTCATTGCTACAATCAGGAATTATAATTACAGCCACAGAATATGTGTTTGCTTGCTTGAATGTTTTTTTTTTTAAAATATAGAATCAGCTAACTTGTCTCCAAAAAAAACAAACAAGATTTTGGTAATGTACTATTTGTTTCTAAAGCAAAAAAAGCTACTCACGGGGCTGAGACTTTTCCTATGTTCTATATTTTGAGATAAAAATCAACATATATAAATGAAATGTCAATTTGTATTTATTATTATTTTATATTCATTAACTCTACATATATCTACTGGACTTTTTGGGACTAAGAACACCTGTGAATCTTTGTGTACTTCATTTTATTATGCTATACTAAATGTGTATCCATATTTTGAACTGTGAAGGAAGGTATATTTTTTAGTTTGTTATTCTGACTTGGCAGGTACCCCATCCTATACCTATACATTATATAAATAGCAAACATTTTTGGGTTTACTCAATCAGACGCTGCTGGTACAAATATTTGTACTATATATACCATATAGAACTATCTACATCATTAAATTCTGATTGTTTGCATTATACCCACTCCTCTGACACCAATATTAATAATACATTGGTTATTATTCTTATGAACAGTGCGCCTCAATACCGCTCTTCCCACCAATATATAAATGAAAGCTTAACTGTTTTATAATCTGATGCAGTATTTAACCAAGGTCTATCAAGAAAGTATAACCTGGGACTGTCAGTCTAGTAAAACGTCATGATAAACAAAATGAATAAACTTTCATTCATGCGAGTTAAAACTACTTAGTATTCCAAGCAGTCTGAATAGGAAAAATAAAGCTTACAGCTTTCAAATCACTTCTGATTGAGCCTCTGTGTTGCCATTTAAAAGAGCAATTTTGTTAGTCTTAAGAGCTTATGTAAAACATCTACAAATAACGTGGAGAATGGCCAAGGCAGTGAATACACTTGTTATAATGAATGCGTACGCATATTGTTGCTTGCTTTGCATTCTGTATGCAAAAAACTTTCACAGTTAATAATTAGTTACAGGTCTATAGTTAATGCTCAAAGGTCTTGCAGGCCTTATTAGTAAAATAGAAGATCCAAGACCTTTCTCACACGGACAGCCAAAAATACTGAAAGGAAAACCACATTCCATAAAAAAATAAATTAGTTAGACCCTAGAGACAAAACCAAGCCAATACATTATCTTCTTTTAATAAGGCAGAGTCTAAATATAAATGTCACAAATCCAAGTTATTAAACCAGTGGTCATTCTAAACCGGAGGGAATGATAGCACAACACATTCACTTTGTTGGAACAACAGGAATATTTTGTTGCAGTACTTGGGGGAACTGTGAGCGCTAATATCTGCATGGCATCTAAGTGAATTACTGAATGGGGTCTTTGTCTTAAAGGGACATGGAAGAATTTTTTTTTTTAATAATTCAGATAGAGCATATAGCTAAATCTCACATTGGCCCACAAAATGAAAAACAGAATAGTAAAAAAAACATCAATGAGAAAGAAGAATTTTCTGCCATTTCATGAGGATTCTGTCTGTCTATATGGAAAACCCCTAAAATGAGAGCCGGCTCAAAATATTGTGCTGATTACTGATTAGCATATCGTTTAGGTAATATTTATGTCATAATACAGTTTATACATGTTATCCAAAGGTAGCTTCATATCACTATTTGTATACTTTTGTATATATTGCACCAGCAGAAAGATAGTACAATACTGTAGTCAGGAAGGGAAAATGTATTGTTTTAAATAAATATAGACTATTATTTGCATTTTAGAACACAGGGAAGATAATGGATAACTGGTAGGGAAAAATTTTACTTTTTAATATATTTTTTTTTAATTATTAATGAAAAAATCTGTATTTATGAATAATTGTGGATTTTGGAATTCTGGATTTGGGGATTTGTACATGTACTGATAAAATATAAAATAACAAATATACGGCTAGATTTAGAGTTTTGCGACCAAATATTTACCGCCACTTCAACTCTAAATACCAGCGTTGCTTACGGTAGCGGCCAGCTGGAAAAACGTGCTCGTACACGATTCCCCCATAGGAAACAATGGGGCAGTTTGAGCTGCAAAAAAACCTAACACCTGCCAAAAAGCAGCGTTCAGCTCCTAACGCAGCCCCATTGTTTCCTATGGGGAAACACTTCCTAAGTTTGCACCTAACACCCTAACATGAACCCCGAGTCTAAACACCCCTAACCTTACACTTATTAACACCTAATCTGCCGCCCCCGCTATCGCTGACACCTGCATTTTATTATTAACCCCTAATCTTCCGCTCCGGACACCGCCGCAACCTACATTATCCCTATGTACCCCTAATCTGCTGCCCCTAACATCGCCGACACCTACAAAATATTTATTAACCCCTAATCTGACCCCCCAACGTCGCCGCTACCTTACCTACACTTATTAACCCCTAATCTGCCGACCGGACCTCGCCGCCACTATAATAAATGTATTAACCCCTAAACCGCCGCACTCCCGCCTAAAAAACCTTATAATAAATAGTATTAACCCCTTATCTGCCCTCCCTAACATCTTTGACACCTAACTTCAAGTATTAACCCCTAATCTGCCGACCGGACCTCGCCGCTTCTCTAATAAATGTATTAACCCCTAAAGCTAAGTCTAACCCTAACACTAATACCCCCCAAAGTTAAATATGATTTTTATCTAACAAAATAAATTAAATCTTATTAAATAAATTATTCCTATTTAAAGCTAAATACTTACCTGTAAAATAAATTCTAATATAGCTACAATATAACGAATAATTATATTGTAGCTATTTTAGGATTTATATTTATTTTACAGGCAACTTTGTATTTATTTTAACTAGGTACAATAGCTATTAAATAGTTATTTACTATTTAATAGCTACCTAGTTAAAATAATAACAAAATTACATGTAAAATAAATCCTAACCTAAGTTACAATTAAACCTAACACTACACTATCAATAAATAAATTAACTAAACTACCTACAATTACCTACAATTAAATCAACTAAACTAAATTACAAAAAAAAACAAACACTAAATTACAAAAAATAAAAAAAGATTACAAGAATTTTAAACTAATTACACCTACTCTAAGCCCCCTAAAAAAATAACAAAGCCCCCCAAAATAAAAAAATGCCCTACCCTATTCTAAAATAAAAAGTTAACAGCTCTATTACCTTACCAGCCCTTAAAAGGGCTTTTTGCGGGGCATGCCCCAAAGAAATCAGCTCTTTTGCCAGTAAAAAAAAACATACAATACCCCCCCAACATTACAACCCACCACCCACATACCCCTAATCTAACCCAAACCCCCTTAAATAAACCTAACACTAAGCCCTGAAGATCTCCCTACCTTGTTATTAGAGTGACGGCGATGTGGGGGGGGCTCGGTTTAGGGGTACATAGGTAGTTTATGGGTGTTAGTGTACTTCAGAGCACAGTAGTTAAGAGCTTTATAAACCGGCGTTAGCCCATAAAGCTCTTAACTCCTGACTTTTTTCTGCGGCTGGAGTTTTGTCGTTAGAGTTCTAACGCTCACTTCAGCCAAGACTCTAAATACCGGTGTTAGGAAGATCCCATTGAAAAGATAGGATACGCAATTGGCGTAAGGGGATCTGCGGTATGGAAAAGTCGCGGCTGGAAAGTGAGCGTTAGACCCTTTCCTGACTGACTCTAAATACCAGCGGGCGGTAAAAAGCAGCGTTAGGACTTAACGCTGCTTTTGATGGCTAACACAGAACTCTAAATCTAGGCAATAGAATTTATTAAATTAGAAGTGGAGCACAACTAATTGTTATCCTTAGGAAAACCCTACAATAAGAATAGCACACAATCCAGTATTACAAGAGAATCATAAAAAAGGTTTACCAGAGAAT
The DNA here is from genome assembly GCF_027579735.1 of Bombina bombina. Lineage (NCBI taxonomy): Eukaryota > Metazoa > Chordata > Amphibia > Anura > Bombinatoridae > Bombina > Bombina bombina. The sequence continues at coordinate 204,079,086 of NC_069501.1, read as the reverse complement.
CGTAATGCAGACAACATTTATTTAGTTTGCCCTATACTTTGAATTGATAAGGCAAGATGCTCTATCATTGTTCATATTACAAGGGGTGAGTTATGTTGTAGCGTGTTTGGAGACCTGAAGTAAAGTGTTAACACTTTAATATATACATAATAAAACACATGTATAATATATTAAAATAAAAAAGGTAGAATAATTGTTTACAGAATGCTGTATATTGAATGTGTTCTATTTGTTCCATTTCATTATGTGCCTAGTGCCTAGTTTTATTTTGTGAATAAAAAAAATTGGTAATAGGTGGGTTGGGTACTTAGCAGAGGCGTAACTAGAAACCACAGGGCCCAGGTGAAAGAATCTAAGAAGCCCCCCCCCCCCTCCCCCAAAAAAAGTGAATTTGATAAATATCTTTTTTTTTTGTTTGTTTTACATTTAACACAGAAAAAAAATGTGAATCAGATTACATGTCTGCAAAAGGAGGTACCCTGTGCCCACAGTCTGTGAGATGGTCTGACCCCCTATTACTGTATATAGTGACACTGTTTAACCCACCAGTACTGTATATAGTGAGTCAGTGACACAGTCTGTAATCTGCCGGTGAGATGGCTGGCCTGACCCTACCCACCCCAGTACTTTATAAAGTGACAACAGTAGTGTGTGACATGGTCCAGCCCCCCCATACTGTATATAGTGGTACTGTATAGACTGACACTGTTTACCCCCCGCAACCCCATGCTGTAGTAACAAGGTCTGTAATTTGCTGGTTCCACAAACATACACACACACACATACATGCATAAATACACACACAGTCACATACATACATACACACACACACAGTCACATACATACAGTACATACACACATACACACACATAAACACCAATGGGTAAAACAAAAACACTAACCCCTGTAGTCAGAGACACTAGTGAAGCATCATGTCACACTCACATGATATCAGTGCAGGCAGTGGCAGGTCAACGTTTTTTATTGTACCCTTGGGGGCCCAGTCGCAATTGCGGACTCTGAACCCCCTGTAGTTTCACCCCTGGTACTTAGTGAAAATCTATAGCAGTGTCCCTCACACTTTTTCAGACTGTGGCACACTTGGTAATGTACATTTCTGTTATGGTACTTATGACATCTAGTTATAGTATAGTATTGTCATGACAAATATGAAAATTTGATTGTGATGAATATTTAGTATAGAGATGTCTTTTTAACTTACCATTCTAAAGTGTCTCACCAAAGACTTTGCGCCTCATGAGCAAACACCATTTATATTAATCATACATGGTGCTATGTCAGACTCTTATCCTACAAAACCATATACAATCACGGTACTTGATCACATAATCATTGTCATATTACTGGTGGTCAATTGGTAGCACTTTAGTTTAGCATTTGCAGCAAAATAACTAATGTTAGATATATATTTGACTGGTGATTTTTTTTTTGGACACTGATCTATAGAATAGGAGTATGCAGCTCCAGTCAGTAAAAATATTGCACCATAGAAAAGATTTCTGTTAATATCAAAATGACCTTAGAAGATCACAATGAATAACTGAAATATCAGCAGACAAGTAGCTATAATTATTCCTATCTTGTGTTAGCAGGTTAAATACCTCTAATCCTGTTCTATGCAGAAGGAATATAATAGCCCTATAGAAAACAAAGGCAAAGTAGGAGACTGTCCTTTGATTATATTTCAAAATATGGTAAAAAAAAAAAAAGAAAGGAAGGAAGGAAGGGAATTCTATAGCAAAAAATAAATAAATAAATAAAATAAAACCCATAAAAATGTCTAATATTTCAAGAGTCAAAAAATCTAATTTTTTTTCAGGTTTAGGAATACTTATTTAATGAAGTGTATAAGCTCTAAGTGTAATATCATTCAGTTAAATGGTTAAAACTACAAGAATAAAATATAAATACACACAACTCCTCATATAAATATTATCTGTCAAGCGAATGCTATAAGATGCCCCTTATGTGCAATGAATTATCATTCATATAGCAAAGTGCAGTTGTGATTGGCTTATTTAGGTCACTCAGGCAAGACCAGTTATCTCTCTGATGAAGTAGCTGGAGAGATATGAATTGCTTAAAGAACCAGTAAATACAGTGGATTTGCATAATTAACACAAATATGATAGCAAGACAATGCAAAAGCACTTAGGGGCCAATTTATGTTAATGCGAGCGGACATGATACGATGTAGCGTATCATGTCCACAAGCAGTTCTGGTGAACTGTTTGTGCAATGCCACCCCCTGCAGATTCGCGGCCAATCGGCCTGCTAGCAGGGGGTGTCAATCAACCCGATCGTATTCGATCAGGTTGATTTCTGTCTGTTGCCTCAGAGCAGGCGGACAAGTTATGGAACAGCCGTCTTCGGAGCTTGATAATTCGGCCCCTTAGTCTGAGCTTCAAATAAGTAGTAGATTTTTTTCTTACAAATTTTAAAGTTATGTCTATTTCCACACCCACTGCATCATGTGACAGCCATCAGCCAATCACAAATGCATATACGTATAATCTGTGAATTATTGCACATGCTCAGTTGCAGCTGGTGACTCAAAAAGTGTAAATATAAAAAGACTCAGAAAATACTTGCTGAACACACTAAGTGTCAACTATAGTGGGCGCAAAAGAAAGCACCAAAAAATATCAAAAAAGGGTTCTTAAAATACAACCCACTATCTAAGGTGCATGTATTGATTAAAACAAATAATAATAATAGTTATAGGATATATATAATGGTATACATATAGCAAATGTTATTAGACAATATGGTAATGAATATCTGCACAGGAAGTAGTATTGACTCTTATCTGTTCAGTGTCAGCCCTTAAATGGATTCAGAGGTATGTATGTACTCTTGATGTTAATATTCCTCCTGTGTTATTCAGATGGTGAATCCTGTGTTGGTCACACCCAATATGGAGTCAGCTCTTTGCCAGGCAAATGGTCAGGATACAAACTTTCACTGTAAACAAGATCACAAAAACAAAGGCGCCTCCTAGTGTGATACAGTTGATGTAAAATGGATTAAAATGCCAGATTTATACAAGTGGAGCAGCACCAAATTGTGCTAAGTGGGGCAGACTGGGAACTTGCAGTGTCCCAGCTCACTGTCACAGCGTAAGTACTGGTGTCTCCAGTGTCCTCAGTAGATAAAATAGCCACAGACTCTCAGAAGAAGTATAAAAAATCCACAATTTAATGGTATATAAAATTCAGATGTCAACCATATGACTCTGACATTAAAAATACAGAATGCAACGCGTTTCTCAGACTGCTGTCTGTTTCATCAGGCTTCTGTTCACATAATGAGAGTTCTGGCTTAAGTATAACAAATAACCAATCCCTATCCTCTATTAGCTGACACACCTCTCAGGTGTATGGGTGCTTAATTAATCCCATTCAAGGTACTGGGGGTGTAGTCAGCCTATTTCTAAAACTCTGACATCATGTCAAACTCTGATACACAATCATTACAAGTACATAAATACATATCATTCAATCACAACTCTAAAAAATACCTAAATGGGAGTGTCATGTCAACACAATATAATTTATATATAACCCATCAAAAATACTTCTGCTTAGAGCCCAATTATAATCTTATGTTAGTCCTAAAATATTGTATTGTTGTGGACTATTGTGCATATGTCCAATCACATTTTATTGCCTTTTGATTGTGAAATTCACTACCCGTCCATTATTGCTGGAATCTAGGGGTACCAGATATCCATATAAATTAACTTGCTGTTTGGTCCCTGTTGTGTTATGTAATGATGTGAGAAAATTTGCTTAACAATAGGATCATTAATACACTCATTATTAAACCAGGTAATGGGCATATCCATATTTTAAGGATTTATAAGTTACGGTGTATACATTTACAGTTACCCTGTGATGATCTCCTAGAGATATGATCATTAGTTCATAATAATGATTGTCTAGCCAATGGTTTAACCTCCTCAAAGGCTTTCGTAATCAAGGATTCTGAGTATGCCCAATCAAATAGGCATCTCTGTAAATCCTTTCTTTATCAAAATCACTAGCCAGAGATCAATTTATTTTAATTCAAATGAACCAACTCTTCGCTACCCCCCCTCATAACATGTGGTGGATAGTTACTAGAGGCATGTAACAAAGTATTATGTGTAATTTGTTTACAATACAGAGAAGTCTCACCTGACAATGTTAGGTCCAAAAAGGTAATGGCTTGACAATTCCAATTAAAGGTAAATTGTAAACTAAAGTCCCCTGCATTAAAAAAATCTACCAGAGACAAGGCTACTTGTTCGGTTGAATCCCAAACAAACTGAAGGTCATCAATATACCTTTTGTGTAGTTTAATGTGGGTCCTATAGGCGTTTCTACCTACATAGACGTGGACACGTTCCCACCAACCCATGTATAGGTTTGCGTAAGATGGGGCAAAACATGCTCCCATTGCTGTGCCACGTCTCTGGACGTAGTAAACATCCTCAATAAAGTAATTGTGATATAAAAGAAACAAAGTAACTTGTAGAATATATTGTTTCTTGGATTCAGATAAATTTCAATATCATTCCAAAAAATAAGATATTGTCTTAAAGGGACACTGAACCCAATTTTTTTTTCTTTCGTGATTCAGATAGAGCATGCAATTTTAAGCAACTTTCTAATTTACGCCTATTATCAAATTTTCTTCATTCTCTTGGTATCTTTATTTGAAAAGCAAGAATGTAAGTTTAGATGCCAGCCCATTTTTGGTGAACAACCTGGGTTGTTCTTGCTCATTGGTGGATAAATTCACCCACCAATAAAAAAGTGCTGTCCATGGTCTGAACCAAAAATTGGCTGGCTCCTTAGCTTAGATGCCTTCTTTTTCAAATAAAGAAAGCAAGAGAACGAAGAAAAATTGATAATAGGAGTAAATTAGAAAGTTGCTTAAAATTGCATGCTCTATCTGAATTACAAAAGAAAATTTAGGTTCAGTCCCTTTAATGCCATAATTTCACCAGTAATGGTGCATTTGTTTGAATATTTGTTTAGCAGAAAAAAAACAAAACAAATAATTGTGTTTTGTTAAAAAATTTGCATCCATAGTGAAACAAATGCACATGTTTAATAAAAAGGTAACATCCATTTAAAATGATGAATAATACATATTGTAATGTTGTTCTATTAAAGGGACAGTATACACCAATTGTCATATAACTGCATGTAATAGACACTACTATAAAGAAGAATATGCACAGATACTGATCTAAAAATCCAGTATAAAACCTTTAAAAATTTTACTTAGAAGCTCCCAGTTTAGCATTGTTGATGAGGAAGTCTGGGACACCCATTGAAAGGGGCTGGGTAAACAAAAAGAGCAGACACTCCCCACCTCCCCCCTTCCCTGCATATGAAAAGAAGGATAACAAACAGGAGCCTGCAGGAGTCTGTAAACACCTGTATACATCTGACACTGTGCAGCTTGGTTAGGGGTCTGAAAATTAGTACAATGTTCTTAAAAAAAATAAGCAAAATTATACATTTTTATAAAAACATTCCCAAACGGGCTCTATAAATGGATCATCTATAAAACATTTATGAATAGAAAAATCTAGTATACAATGTCCCTTTAAGTTTAAGCCACTGCCTGGTGCTTTTTCATTACAAAAATTAAACAGACTGTTTCATATGACTTTAAAGGGACACTCCAGTCAACATTAAACTTTCATGATTTAGATAGAGCAGGTAATTTTCACCAACTTTCCAATTTACTTCTACTAAAAAAAATGTGCTCAGTTTTTTAAATTTACACTTTCTGAGTCACCAGCTCCAACTGAGTATGTGCAAGAATTGACAGAATATACGTATATGCATTTGTGATTGGCTAATGGCTGTCACATGATACAGGTGGAGTGGAAAAAGACATAACTGAAATGTGTTCAGATTAAGTGCTCTTGCATTGTCTTTTTATCATGCATGTATGGATAACACAAATCTACTGTATTTACTGGTCCTTTAAGGGAAATTTTACAGAACCCCAACTGAATCTAATCTGGAGATTTTAGTGTCAACTGCTATAGCATGGCATCCTCTTTTATTACTCTTGATGGGAGCAAAGTCTCCCTGGGGCAGAAAAGCAGCTATCAAACCGACTCGCACATGCACATTACATTTGGTTTACTCTGGTAAAGAGACATTTTGACGTACGGTAGCTGTGGGACTTGTGGTTGTTTATAGCCCTGTACTCATGGGGGAATTAGCTTCAACATCTACAGCTAGATAAATCTATCTTTGGCTTCAAGAATAGTTTATCCTCACTGCAAATAAGAGGCATCTTATAGCATTTATTTTATGGTGACTAATTGTTTCAGTCTTAAGGCCTGATGACCAAAAGCGGCATGGAAAGAAATGTCACAAAATCTTTGGGGGCATTTTTTGAGCATTATAGTGCCATGCATGCATCTCTCCTTCACATCCAGAACTCTGCATAATTAAAGATTGTTTTTGTAAAATTCAGGGATTTTGCAGAACTTCATAGAAAGTCTCACCAGACTAGGGAGCTTTAGATCATAAGACCCTTGATGATGATTTCCTAATGAGACTGAATGCAGGATAGCTTTGCCACTAACATTCTCATATGATACATTTTAAGGGCTTGTCCTAACGAGATAATATAATTGTATATGGTCAATTAAATCTTAATCAACACATTTGTCTTTTAAAAGTATTACAAATCCAGAAAGCATGTATCAGTTTAAATTATAAATGATGTGCGACCACAGTACCCAATACCAGATGGAATCCTAAAAGCAATTTTCTCTGAAATAAAATGCAAGCAATAAAAACTAGACGGAAGTGAAAAAAGTCATTATTAGAACACGATTTTAGAGAAAGAAAAAGTAAAGAGTCATGCAATTACTTTCTGAACTTTGTACTAAAAAGAGATTTTTGATTTGTACAACTTTAAATAATTTCAGAAACAAGACATGTAAGACATAGTTATATATCACTAAATAATTTGATTTGTCCTAAATGATGTCAGGGAAAAAGAGTGTGGAATATACAATCTTCAGCTTTTCAAAATCAATATCCTTTAGAAAATATTATTTAAGTGATGGTAAACTTGACATGTTTTAAAATCAGGTCTGGAATCTTAGTAATATTTCAGATGGACTTTAATTGATCACTTCTAATAAAGATGCGCTGTAATTTACTTTTTAATCTACCCATGCCATTCTAATCCCCTGCACTCTGGCCGACCACTTCAAAACTCATATTTTTGTGAGCTAATGGTTTGAATTGTTCTCCAAATCAGTGCTCTAGCCGTATGGAAATTTGTTGTAGCTAGAGCGCTGGTTGGAGAACAGTTCAAACCATTAGCTCTCCCCAAAAAAATATTTTAAAACATGTCAAGTTTACCATCACTTTAAGTATTAATGCCCCATGGCATCAGAAAAATCTAAGCAGACTAAATGTCACCAATTATGTAAGTTCTTCACTCACCAGATACATTTTAATATTTTTGCAAAAATCACCTTCAAATGAGTAATGTATCTAGGTCCAAAGCTGAATATCCCAACAGTACCGAAACAGTCTGATTTATTTTCCCAAAAATATCAATGTGGCTAGAAAGTTCAGGTTCTGAAATGCCTTTTTCTCCACTCCTCAACAATCTGTACATAAGTACCACTTACCGAGTGATGTATTGTTTGGACATTATTGCTGGATAAGGTATGCTGTCATGTGCTGTCTTTTGCAGCTCAAGAGACAGTCTAGTCAAAATTAAACTTACATGATTCAGATAGGGCATGCCATATTAAACAACTTTCCAATTCCTTTTTATCATCAAATGTGCTTTGTTCTCTTTGTATTCTTTGTTGAAAGCTTAACCTTGGTAGGCTCAAATGCTAATTTCTATGCTTTTGAAGGCCGCCTCTTATTTTGACAACTGGTTGTCTAAAATGCAAGTCTTTCAAAACACTTGAAATAAGGGGGCAGTTTGCAGGGGCTTGGATACAAGGTAATCACAGAGGTAAAAAAAAGTATATTAATATAACCATGTTGGTTATGCAAAACTGTAGGATTAGTAATAAAGGTATTATCTATCTTTTTAAACAAAACAAAAATCTGGAGTAGACTCTAGCTTTTGAGGTAATTTTGACACCTTAAATGTAACAGGCACTTCGCATTGCTCGGAAGCATTGCGCTCAGAAGAGCGCGTTTTCATAGGCTCCTATGGCTATATTTACACATACATACATAGATAGATATACACACACAGAGCAAGGTCAAGCTGTTTCCAAATGTCATTTTATTTAATCTAAGAAGAGTTCTAAAGAAATGCAGAAACAAATTAAACTACGGCTATGGCTTCAGAATCATGCATGAAAGGTTTCTGCAGGATGAGACTGACACAGGTATTCTACGGATGAAGCATGTTTGGAAAGAGAGATGTATATTTGGGGGCTGTGAGAGTTATTTTTACAATTTACTTTTAATCAAAAAATATATATACTAAAGGGGGAAAAAAAAGTCAAAATTAAACTTGCGCAATTTAAATAGAGCATGTAATTTTAAGACACTTTTAGATTTGCTGCTATTTTCAAATATGCTTCGTTCTCTTGGTATCCCTTGTTGAAAGAGAATACACACATATCCTACATTAGTGGGTGCTAGATGCTGATTGGTGCCTGCATACATTTGTCACTTGTGATTGGCGAACTAGATGTGTTCAGCTAGCAGCCAGTAGTGGAATGTTGTTCTATCAGCAAAGAATAACAAGAGAATGAAGCAAGCTTGATAATAGACATAAATTGGAAAGTTGTTTAAAATGGTATATTCTAAAGTTTTGTATTCGAATTTATAATGTAACCAGTTACGACAGGTTTGTCGAACTCCAGACTTTAACCCCTTAATGACCGGACCATTTTTCAATTTTCTTACCCTTAATGACAATGGCTATTTTTACATTTCTGCAGTGTTTGTGTTTAGCTGTAATTTTCCTCTTACTCATTTACTGTACCCACACATATTATATACCGTTTATCTCGCCATTAAATGGACTTTCTAAAGATACCATTATTTTCATCATATCTTATAATTTACTATAAAAAAATTATAAAATATGAGGAAAAAATTGAAAAAAACACACTTTTTCTAACTTTGACCCCATAAATCTGTTACACATCTACAACCATCAAAAAACACCCATGCTAAATAGTTTCTAAATTTTGTCCTGAGTTTAGAAATACCCAATGTTTACATGATCTTTGCTTTTTTTGCAAGTTATAGGGCAATAAATACAAGTAGCACTTGGCTATTTCCAAACCACTTTTTTTCTAAATTAGCGCTAGTTACATTGGAACACTGATATCTGTCCGGAATCTCTGAATATCCCTTGACATGTGTATATTTTGTTTTAGAAGACAACCCAAAGTATTGATTTATGCCCATTTTGGTATATTTCATGCCACCATTTCACTGCCAAATGCAAGCAAATAAAAAAAAATCGTTCACTTTTTCACAAATTTTGTCACAAACTTTAGGTTTCTCACTGAAATTATTTACAAACAGTTTGTGCAATTATGGCACAAATGGTTGTAAATGCTTCTCTGGGATCCTCTTTGTTCAGAAATAGCAGACATATATGGCTTTGGCATTGCTTTTTGGTAATTAGAAGGCCATTAAATGACGCTGTGCACCACACGTGTATTATGCCCAGCAGTGAAGGGGTTAATTAGGGAGCTTGTAGAGACCTTGAAGGGTTAATTTTAGCTTTAGTGTAGTGTAGTAGACAACCCAAAGTATTGATCTAGGCCCATTTTGGTACATTTCATACCACCATTTCACCGCCAAATGCGAGCAAATAAAAAAAAAGTAAAATATTTCACAATTTTAGGTTTCTCACTGAAATTATTTACAAACAGCTTGTGCAATTATGTCACAAATGGTTGTAAATGCTTCTCTGGGATCTCCTTTGTTCAGAAATAGCAGACATATATGGCTTTGGCGTTGCTTTTTGGCAATTAGGAGGCCACTAAATGCTGCTGCGCACCACACTTGTATTATGCCCAACAGTTAAGGGGTTAATTACGTAGCTTGTAGAGAACTTGCAGGGTTAATTTTAGCTTTAGTGTAGAGATCAGCCTCCCATCTGACACATCCCACCCCCTGATCCCTCCCAAACAGCTCTCTTCCCTCCCCCACCCCACAATTGTCCCCACCATCTTAAGTACTGGCAGAAAGTCTGCCAGTACTAAAATAAAAGGTGTTTTTTTTTTTTTTGTTTTTTTTTAATTATTCATCTGTGATGGACCCCTGCCTTAGCCCCAAACCTCCCTGATCCCCCCCCAAACAGCTCTCTAACCCTCCCCACCTACCTATTTGCCACCATCTTGGGTACTGGCAGCTGTATGCCAGTACCCAGTTTTCCCCAAAAAGAAAGGTTGGGTTTTTTTTGTTTTTTTTTTGCTTAAACAGCGGTTTTCTGTAGTATAGCTGCCCCCCCCCCCCACCTAACCCCATCCCCCTACCCTAGCAGATCCTATTATTTTTTTTTTAAAAAAAAAAAACGTTTTCTGCCCCCCTCTCTCTTCTCTAGTCATTGGTGGCAGTGGTTGCTGCGCGCGCGCGCGCACACACACATGCACATGCACGCGCGCGCGCCCGCAGGCCCCCCCTCCGCGCGCTCCCAGCATCCGGCGTGCACAAAGCACTTGAAGGAACCGGATGCCGGGTAACGATGGGCCGCCCACCGCCTCCCTTGTAAGCTCCCACCACCCATCCACCAACGGCACCATCGCTACCGGTGCAGAGAGGGCCACAGAGTGGCTCTCTCTGCATCGGATGCTTTTTAAAGGGTATTGCAGGATGCCTCAATATCGAGGCATCACTGCAATACCCTGAGAGCTGCTGGAAGCGAATTGCGATCACTTCCAGCACTCTCTTAGACAACTGACGTACCAGGTACGTCCATTGTCACTAACTGTCAGTTTTTGCAGGACGTACCTGGTACGTCAGTTGTCATTAAGGGGTTAAGGACTGTTAACACTGCGGGGTATTATTATTGAACGCAGGTGGTACAATTAAAATTATTTTAACTGATTAACACACCTGTGCTCGTGCAGAGAACGCTGCTGAATGAAAGTTCCCTTTATTTGTTACAATGTTTTGTAATTTTGTAGTTCAATCAATTGATACGTTTTCTAAAGGAATGTAATTGACCCCAATATTGCAAGCACTGCTACCGTGGAGTGCTAAAGACTCATGCACGTTTCTGAGCTTGTATAAGCTTACCTGGGTTTATTTGTCAACAAATGACACCAAAAGAACAAATCAAATTTTATAATAGATGTATATTAGATTGTTTAAAATTGGTGCAGGGGTCTGAAACTCAACTTACCTTGGGGCCACTGGCCAAGTTGTCTTTGCCTATGAGGGCCGTCTGAACAAAAAACAACACATTTCCAAAAGAATGTTTATTTATTAAAAAAAGATACTGACTATTTTATAAATGATCTGTATTTTAATATATAATAGAAGTCATTTAAAGCAATAGTTGCTACTTGCTACTAGACACCTGGAAGTGTGAGTCAGACGAGCCACATTGGAGATGGCATTGCTCAGTCTAGATTAAAAAATAAATTGAGTGTGTAAAGTTCGTAGAACAATTTCTCACTAAGATATGTGCTTCCAAACAAACACATGACTTCTTGAATAGTTAGAACAGCTTTGGGAAGGCAGGTGGTAACTATTTCAGAACCTGACCCATCATTTATGTGTTTCCTTCTCCTTGGTTCTGAGGTCAGTGCTGTGCTGCAGGTCTACAAGGATATTTGGAGCACTGGGGTCAGCAAACATCTGGAAAATATCCTTGTAAGTATTGATCAGTAAATCGGTGATCAAATTCCTGTTGTAACTTCTCAATGACGGCAACATAATCATCGGAGCAAAAGTCAGGCCTCCTATCCTCCTCTCCTTCAATAAAAGACTTGGAGGTTGGAAAATGGCTGAGGTTTTTCTCTATGAGATGAGCTTATGGAGAATACTTTCCCACTGTCAAAAGCCAAAAAATTTAATGTATTATTGGTGTTCAGCGTGGATTACAATAACATTGGTGCAGGGTTTTCCCAATTGCTGGTGTTCACAACGATTTCAAATATGCATTGGTGTTCAGTGGGAAGTAAAACAAAACATCTTTGGTGCATAGTGGGTTCTTACCATCACCGCCATGTCCCTTGCCGCAAGCAGCTCCCTGCACTTTGTCAATCTATGTATTTCGGCCCTGAGTGTTGCACATGACTAGCTTCTAGTCTCCTGATGATGTAAGCAGCTTTCTTCACCACTATTTGCTGATTCACACAATTCTTTCGGGGAGATGTAGTCTTCTCCATTCTGATGAGATTGCAGGAATGATTAGGGCAGGTGCAGATCTAATTCAATTTAAACAGACAACTGGCAAGTCTGATTAAAGGGCTGCAAATGGCCAACAAACCACAAGCTTGAACCACCTGATCTAAACAATGAAAACATATATTGACTTTACTGTTCCTTTAAAATAATATGGTCTATCAAAGTAAAAATTTTTATTTTTACACTATACTTTCGCTCTAAACGACACATTTTGTGAAAGATTGTCATACTATATTATATTTTAATTTTGGACTTTCTATTATAAGCATCATATTTCATCACTAAAATGCATGGAGCAGTTTGGCTGAGACATACCCTGGGTAACCTACTACATCGTAATTAATTCTCTGTAGCCCAATGTAAATACAATTTACCTATTAAAATCGCTCATAATGCCTGATTTTTGGATATAAAGGGCAGAAAATGGAACATGGTAGGCAGATAATAAAAATATAGACCAGCTACGTATAGATTTTATGAGAAATTGTTTTTATTTAATGGGACATGAAACCCAAGTTTCCAATTTACTTCTATTATCAAAAGGGCTTCGTTCCTTTGTAATTCTTTGTTGAAGAAATCTCTAGATAGGTTGCGTGCACAGGAAATAGTGCTGCCATCTAGTGTTCTTGCTTATGTATAACATTGTTGCAAACCTGCTGCCATATAGTACTTCAGACACGAGCAAACTCTTGAACTTACCTTCCTGATTTTCAACAAAGGATAACAAGAAAACAAAGACAACTTGATAATAGAAGTAAATTGGAAAATTGTTTAAAATTGTATGATGTATCTGATTAATGAAAGAAAATGTTTGGGTTTTATGTCCCTTTAAATTATAACACCTGGCCCTTAAGTGTAGAGAGCATACAGACGTGCACTGAAGCCTTCATACACTGAGGTAAATTATAACACCTAGCCCTCAGGTGTAGAGAGCATACAGACGTGCACTGAAGCCTTCATACACTGAGGTAAATTATAACACCTAGCCCTCAGGTGTAGAGAGCATACAGACGTGCACTGAAGCCTTCATACACTGAGGTAAATTATAACACCTAGCCCTCAGGTGTAGAGAGCATACAGACGTGCACTGAAGCCTTCATACACTGAGGTAAATTATAACACCTATCCCTCAGGTGTAGAGAGCATACAGACGTGCACTGAAGCCTTCATACACTGAGGTAAATTATAACACCTAGCCCTCAGGTGTAGAGAGCATACAGACGTGCACTGAAGCCTTCATACACTGAGGTAAATTATAACACCTAGCCCTCAGGTGTAGAGAGCATACAGACGTGCACTGAAGCCTTCATACACTGAGGTAAATTATAACACCTAGCCCTCAGGTGTAGAGAGCATACAGACGTGCACTGAAGCCTTCATACACTGAGGTAAATTATAACACCTAGCCCTCAGGTGTAGAGAGCATACAGACGTGCACTGAAGCCTTCATACACTGAGGTAAATTATAACACCTAGCCCTCAGGTGTAGAGAGCATACAGACGTGCACTGAAGCCTTCATACACTGAGGTAAATTATAACACCTATCCCTCAGGTGTAGAGAGCATACAGACGTGCACTGAAGCCTTCATACACTGAGGTAAATTATAACACCTAGCCCTCAGGTGTAGAGAGCATACAGACGTGCACTGAAGCCTTCATACACTGAGGTAAATTATAACACCTAGCCCTCAGGTGTAGAGAGCATACAGACGTGCACTGAAGCCTTCATACACTGAGGTAAATTATAACACCTAGCCCTCAGGTGTAGAGAGCATACAGACGTGCACTGAAGCCTTCATACACTGAGGTAAATTATAACACCTAGCCCTCAGGTGTAGAGAGCATACAGACGTGCACTGAAGCCTTCATACACTGAGGTAAATTATAACACCTAGCCCTCAGGTGTAGAGAGCATACAGACGTGCACTGAAGCCTTCATACACTGAGGTAAATTATAACACCTAGCCCTCAGGTGTAGAGAGCATACAGACGTGCACTGAAGCCTTCATACACTGAGGTAAATTATAACACCTAGCCCTCAGGTGTAGAGAGCATACAGACGTGCACTGAAGCCTTCATACACTGAGGTAACTTATAACACCTAGCCCTCAGGTGTAGAGAGCATACAGACGTGCACTGAGGCCTTCATACACTGAGGTAAATTATAACACCTAGCCCTCAGGTGTAGAGAGCATACAGACGTGCACTGAAGCCTTCATACACTGAGGTAAATTATAACACCTAGCCCTCAGGTGTAGAGAGCATACAGACGTGCACTGAAGCCTTCATACACTGAGGTAAATTATAACACCTAGCCCTCAGGTGTAGAGAGCATACAGACGTGCACTGAAGCCTTCATACACTGAGGTAAATTATAACACCTAGCCCTCAGGTGTAGAGAGCATACAGACGTGCACTGAAGCCTTCATACACTGAGGTAAATTATAACACCTAGCCCTCAGGTGTAGAGAGCATACAGACGTGCACTGAAGCCTTCATACACTGAGGTAAATTATAACACCTAGCCCTCAGGTGTAGAGAGCATACAGACGTGCACTGAAGCCTTCATACACTGAGGTAAATTATAACACCTAGCCCTCAGGTGTAGAGAGCATACAGACGTGCACTGAAGCCTTCATACACTGAGGTAAAACAAAGTAAATCGTGTGTAATTTCTAGCACTGGGCTCAATTCTCTAAATATATCTGCTCAGGTGAAATTACCTAAACAACTCTTTCCTTGCCTCTCTAGCTTCATGGCCTTAACCAACCAGAGGCTGAGGAAACTGGAGACCTCTTTGTCAGTTTTGCCTGTTTATAACAGTGCACAAGGGTATTCACACGCAGTCTCTAAATTCCCAGACCATGTAATTACAATCAAGAAGATTTCCGGAAGTTAATCAATATCAATAGGAAATCCCTGAAATGTCCACAAACAAAATAACGATGTTAAATAAATATAAAACTTTTAATTTGAACACAAATCTTTTGCAAATGTGTGAATATATATTATAGTGTGTACATGTGCAAAAGTGACTTAAAACCCTTTAAAACAACAAGTAAATGGTTAAAGGGACAGGAAACCCCATAATTTTATTTCATGATTTGGATAGAACATACAATTTTAAACAACTTTTCAATTTACCTCTATTATCAAATTTGCTTCATTATCTTGTTATCCTTTGCTAAAGGAACAGCATTGAACTACTGGCAGCCAGCTGAACACATCTAGTTAGCCAATCACAAGAGAAAAATGTGTGCAGGCACCAATCAGCAGCTATTTCCGACTGTTGTAGGATATGTGCATATTCTTTTTCAACAAGGGATACCAAGAGAATGAAGCACATTTGAAAATAGAAGTTAAATGAAATGTGTCTTAAAATGACATGCTCTAGCTGAATCATGCTGAATACTTAAAATATACCATGTATGTTGATTAAAACTCAAAAACATTGTTAAAAAAAGGAAGCCAGGCCGAGAAACATAGGTGCCAGAAATTGTTCAGCGCATAGTCCCAAACACTTGCAGCACTCATTTAGCCATTTAGCCCTATTGACTGCTATAAATACACATCAAGATGTGACCTAACTGCTACATTGCTCTAGATCCCTGGAGCCGTCCTCTCAAGCTTTAAATACTATGGTATACTATATGATTCTGATAGAAGTAAACTGGAAAGTTGTTTTTCCTATTATTAAATTTGCACCAACCAGCAGCTAGCTCCCAGTAGTGCATTGCTGCTCATTTAATGAAGGATACCAAAATGAAGCATGATTAATAATAAAAGTAAAGTGGAAAGTTGTTTAAAACTGCTTGCTCTTTCCGAATCATGTTTTTAAGTTTAATTTGACTTTACTGTCCCTTTAAGGAGTGGGGTTGCCCATAGAGTGCAAATGTGTCCTTTAAATTATTACTGGGGCATTATGGTGGTAGGCAAATAGTAAAATTACTCCCAAATGTTAAGGCAATAAACCTCCCTGGCACCCATGCATTTTCATGCCCTGGCATAATGCATACATGGATATTAATATATCCTTATTGGCCCAGACAGATAGACAGACGTAGACAAGAGATAGAGAGACACAGAGAGAGATAAAGAGATACAGAGAGAGATACAGAGAGATAAAGAGATACAGAGAGAGATACAGATAGTGAGACAGTGATAGATAGATAGATAGATAGATAGATAGATAGATAGATAGATAGATAGATAGACAAAAAGAAAGAGAGAGATAGAAATAAAGAGATAGAGAGAGTGATAGATAGAGAGATAGAGATAGACAGATATAGATAGACACCAGTTAAGTCCTTGAGTTTTCAGCAAATACATTTACAAATATATAACCTGCATTTGCCACTGCTGCTACAAGTTAATGACAAATAAACAGATGCACAGTAATAATCAATTCAAGCAAGCACACAAATTATTCATTACTATTGATTTGTATAATCTTTATGTACTTTTACTTATTTATTATTTTGTTCCATAGCTGTTATTACTTTAGATTTGCTGTTTTAAGAGTGCATTGCATTTTCTTGCTGCGCTATTATGTTGATTCTTACATATTGTTTTCTTATATGTACAGGAAAATAAATCATTTAATTGTGCTAATCTGATTGTGAGCTCTGTGGCTCTGTGCAACTTTTATTATAATTAAATGATTTATTTTGCTGTACATATAAGTAGAAAATATATAAGAATCAACAAAATAGCTCAACAAGAAAATGCTCTAATGCTTGAGATTTTATTATTGTGCACAAGAGGGTTAAATACATAGATAAAGCCCCCCCCCTGTTTTTTTCTCCTGATCTGTACACAGCTGGTGAGCCAGTCAGGAGCTGCACATTTGTAGTTGCTAATCAGCAGTCATTCCCCATTCAGGAGGAGAAGCGCATTTCTGCTCCTGGTCAGGCTTTTATGGGCTCAATTTATCAAGCCCTTCTCCTCCCTATGACTGCAGGTTCTCACAAGAGAACCTGCAGTCTAGATTTATCAAGCAGCGGTCATCAGACCTCTGCTTCCCTACCTGTTAGGTGGTGAATTTCAATCTCTCTGACTGGGGAGAATGACAGCTTCTGCCTGCGCATGATTGTCCGCGCATGAGCAGGGGACGGGGTTGCACGCGAGCACAAAATAATGCTTGCATGCAATGTTAAATTCCGGAAGCGGATTGCTGCCCGCGAGAGGTGAGCTGGGGGCGGACAGGGGCAAATATGTACGCTCCTGTCTGCCCTTGATTGATAAATTGAGCCCAAAGTGTCAAAAAACACTTTGAAACTGTAAAAATTTTAATGATGTGCAGTAAAAAAAATATACATTATGCAATAATTATTTATTTTTCCCCTTTTCCTGTACGTTAAATCTGAAACTTGAGAGCGTTACAACTTCTGTAAGAACTGCTATATTCCACAAAGCCCTGCTTTACCCACTCTGGTATCTCATTTATATAAGTCCCTAGTTTGTGTATGCAGAGGAGATAAGATAAGGGAAATCACTGGCAGTGACCATAACTTTAATAAAAACTTTCACTTATTTCTTCAGTATTTAAAAACCTGTTGCTTTTGTGTAAAAATTGTGCTTTGTCCCACGCTCGGTAGGAGGCCAAAAAGCAAATTCTATAACCTGCAAAGTTTTAGTACAATAATAAAAATATTGCAATCTAAATAGTATGACAAAAAGCAGAACCAAATAACATTTCCATGGTACTATAACAAGCAATGCTTCATAAACAAACAATTATGAAATAAAGGTTTCCTTTTATCAGTCACATAACTTATTTAAACTGACACCATACAATCAAAAATAGTTTACATTTCATTAAAGGGACACTGAACCCATATTTTTTCTTTCATGATTCAGATAGAGCATGTAATTTTAAGTAACTTTCTAATTAACTCTTATTATCAATTATTCTTCATTCTCTTGCTATCTTTATTTGAAAAGCAAGAATGTAAGTTTATAAGCTGGCCAATTTTTGGTTCACAACCTGGGTTTTCCTTGCTGATTGGACAGCACCTATAAATGGGTGCTGTCCAATGTCTGAACCAAAAATTGGCTGGCTCCTTAGCTTAGATGCCTTCTTTTTCAAATAAGATAGCAAGAGAACGAAGAAAAATTGATAATAGGAGTAAATTAGAAAGTTGCTTAAAATTGCATGCTCTATCTGAATCATGGAAAAAAATGGGTTTAGTGTCCCTTTAAGCAGAACAAACATTTCAACCATATTTTAAAAGATGCTCTGCAAGGACTCTTCTGTAGCAAATATGCAATGAACTAATGTGAAACCTAATTGTACTGGCAAAACCAAAAAGTATTTACAAATAATGTATCTATATTCCTGAACTAAGATTTGTTTAGAAATTCTCAGAATTCTCCAGACAGCGCTTGATGCCCAGAGAGCAATATTAGACTAATAAGAGCTCACAGGATTGCAGGAGTAATTATATTTAAGGATGAAACTATAGATGCAATTTTAAGCAACTGTGCAGCCTTGTTTCATGTTAACAAAGTCTTAATTAGCAGAGAGATGTTTGTCTCATTTATAGACTGATTAACAAAACCCCCTGGGAACATAAACATAAATAGCATTTAAGAGTTGTTTGGGGGATTTAGATATCGTTCATCATGATAAAAAAAAGGGGAGGGGGATAAAAACATACCATACACAGAGCAAAATGCAGAGATTTCATTTAAACAAACATAGTTTTATATTGTTTTTATCAGTGCTATTTTTTATTTTGATTCATTGGGGGAATGAAAGTTACATTTTTGGCTCTGAATGACTCATATTAAACAAATATTTAGGCTTATTTTAAATTATGAAGGTTTGTTTTTTTGTGGGGGGTTTTTTTAAATACACAATTGAAAATTCTGTGGACAACTACCAAAAAAAACGACCCTTAACAGGACATACTAGTCAAATCTGAAATGCACAATAAAAAGTATATTTTAAGTTTTAATAAAATAAAAACTATAAGCAATAAACTATATCAGTGATGGCCAAATTCCTAACATATTTTAGAATCTTTAAAGGGACACAAAACCCACATTTTTCTTTCATGATTTAGAAAGAATGCACCATTTTAAACAACTTTCTAGTTTACGTCTCTATTTGCCTGATTTCCATGGTATCGTTTGTTGAAAGAGCAGCAGTGCACTACTGAGAGTTAGCTGAACACATTGGTAAAGACAATAATTAGAGGCATACAGTATACGTGCAGCCACCAATCACCAGCAAGCTGCATTGCGTCTCCTGGACCTACCGAGGTATGCTTTTTAACAAATGGTACCAAGAGAACAAAGCAAATTAGATAACATAATTACATTGGAAAGTGGGTTTAAAGCTGCATGCTCTATCTGAATCATGTAAGTTTAATTTTAACTTTAACCCCTTAACGACCGAGGACGTGCAGGGTACGTCCTCAAAAAAAAGGCAGTTAACGCCTCAGGACGTACCCTGCACGTCCTCGGTGTGGAAAGCAGCTGGAAGCGATCCTGCTCGCTTCCAGCTGCTTTCCGGTTATTGCAGTGATGCCTCGATATTAAGGCATCCTGCAATAACCAGTTTTAGCCATCCGATGTAGAGAGAGCCACTCTGTGGCCCTCTCTGCACCGGACATTAACGGCTAAGTTCGTTGGTGGGTGGGAGCGCCGGTGTGGGAGGCGGGTGGCGGCCATCGATGGCCCTGGATGATGCGGAGGTAGGCGGGATAGGGGGCGGGGATGCCCGGGGGCGCGCACGGACGCGCACACGTGCACGGGGAGGCGGGGCGGGCGCGTGCACGGGGAGGGAGCGGGTGGGAACCGCAGCACTACAGAAATATTTGAATTTGAAGTGGGGAAAAAGGGGGATATTATTTTTAATTTAGCTAGATCGGTATGGCTGGTGGGATGTTAGTCTGTGGGGGGGAAGCTACACTACAGAAAAAAATAAAAATAAAATAATAAAACACTTTTTTTGATGCAAACTGGGTACTGGCAGACAGCTGCCAGTACCCAAGATGGCCCCCAATAAGGCAGAGGGGGGGTTAGAGAGCTGTTTTAGGGGGGATCTGGGAGGTTGGGGGCTAAGAGGGGATCCTACATAGCAGCATATGTACATATGCTCTTTTTTTTTTTTTAAATATTCAAAGATGCCTTTTATTTTAGTACTGGCAGACTTTCTGCCAGTACTTAAGATGGCGGGGACAATTGTGGGGTGGGGGAGGGAAGGGAGCTGTTTGGGAGGGATCAGGGGGTGTGATGTGTCAGATGGGAGGCTGATCTCTACACTAAAGCTAAAATTAACCCTGCAAACTCCCTACAAACTACCTAATTAACCCCTTCACTGCTGGGCATAATACACGTGTGGTGCGCAGCAGCATTTAGCGGCCTTCTAATTACCAAAAAGCAACGCCAAAGCCATACATGTCTGCTATTTCTAAAGAAAGGGGATCCCAGAGAAGCATTTACAACCATTTGTGCCATAATTGCACAAGCTGTTTGTAAATAATTTCAGTGAGAAACCTAAAATTGTAAAAAATGTAACGCTTTTTTTAATTTGATCGCATTTGGCGGTGAAATGGTGGCATGAAATATACCAAAATGGGCCTAGATCAATACTTGGGGTTGTCTACTACACTATACTACAGCTAAAATTAACCCTAGAAGCTCCCTACATACTCCCTAATTAACCCATTCTCTGCTGGGCATAATACACATGTGGTGCGCAGTGGCATTTAGCAGCCTTCTAATTACCAAAAAGCAACGCCAAAGCCATACATGTCTGCTATTTCTAAAGAAAGGGGATCCCAGAGAAGCATTTAAAACCATTTGTGCAATAATTTCAGTGAGAAACCTAAAGTTTGTGAAAAAATTTGTGAAAAAGTGAACAATTTTTTTTATTTGCTTGCATTTGGCGGTGAAATGGTGGCATGAAATATACCAAAATGGGTCTAGATCAATACTTTGGGATGTCTTCTAAATAAATATATATATACATGTCAATGGATATTCAGGGATTCCAGACAGATATCAGTGTCCCAATGTAACTAACGCTAATTTTGAAAAAAAGTGGTTTGGAAATAGCAAAGTGTTACTTGTATTTATTGCCTTATAATTTGCAAAAAAAGCAAAGAACATGTAAACATTGGGTATTTCTAAACTCAGGACAAAATTTAGAAACTATTTAGCATGGGTGTTTTTTGGTGGTTGTGGATGTGTAACATATTTTGGGGGTTAAAGTTAGAAAAAGTGTGTTTTTTTCCATTTTTTCATCATATTTTGTATTTTATTTTATAGCAAATTATAAGATATGATGAAAGCAATGGTAGATTTTGAAAGTCCATTTAATGGCGAGAAAAATGGTATATAATATGTGTGGGTACAGTAAATGAGTAAGAGGAAAATTACAGCTAAACACAAACACCGCAAAAATGTAAAAATAGCCTTGGTCCCAAACAGACAGAAAATGTAAAAGTGCTGTGGTCATTAAGGGGTTAATGTTCATTTAAGGGCAGCAAACCAATATTTTAGAATCAGTTAAGGCCACATACAAATTCATAGCAAGATAGAACAAAATATTTCTTACAATGTCCAGTGGCACAGGGTCTGATTTAAGTAAGATTGCCTGGTATCCTCTATCTGTGGTTCCCCCCTCTAGATGACTCTTTTTAGTTCTTGGGGCCACAATAACTATGGTGCACATTCCTAGTTTTCCTTTTCCTCTGGGGTTGTAAAAAGTAGTGCAGAGGGCCACCCGTTGACCATACCTTATGAATGCAGCTTCTATCACTGGTGTCACTGCTTACTGTGCAGAGCTGTAGAAGCTGGATTTTCATATTCTAGGTGGGTACCAGGGAAAGCAGAAGCATGTGACTGCCCTCTAATGAATCCTGCATTACAGGGGGTGGTGCAGCTTCTGATTGCCTGTACCGCCCACTGTGCAATAAAAAAAAAAGCCTTAAAGATAGACGGGAGATGGAGAAGATAAGCAGACATGGGATTATAAAACTATTAATAGAGGTAGAGTTTAAGGCTCCAGACAGGGACAGATGTTTTATATACTTATGCAAATATGTTGCTTTAAAGGGACACTGAACTCGAAATTTTTTCTTTCGTGATTCAGATAGAGCATTCAATTTTAAGCAACTTTCTAATTTACTCCTATTATCAATTTTTCTTCTTTCTCTTGCTATCTTTATTTGAAAAAGAAGGCATCTAAGCTTTTTTTCTTGGTTCAGAACTCTGGACAGCATGTTTTAATTGGTGGATGAATTTATCCACCAATCAGCAAAGACAACCCAGGTTGTTTACCAAAAATGGGCCGACATCTAAACTTACATTTTTGCATTTCAAATAAAGATACCAAGAGAATAAAGAGCATTTGATAATAGAAGTAAATTAGAAAGTTGCTTAAAATTGTATGTTCTATCTGAATCACGAAAGAAAAAATGTGGGTACAGTGTCCCTTTAAATATAAAAAAAATGTGGAATTTGTGTCTCTTTAATAAAGGAAATAAATAAATAAATAATACAAAAAATAAATCCTGGTACTAAAACAAGTATTATTTTATAATAAAATGACCCCATACAAAATAATAGTTTAGAAACTTTTGTATAATTAGAGGGATAAAAAGGTCTAAATTTAACTGAAATGAGTATGAATGCATTTCAGTTTTCACAAGAATAATTTTTACAATATACTTCCATTAGCAAAAATGCATCTAATAAAAGTTATCACTGTTTCAGCGGCATACGTACATATGCTATATGTAACTAGAGGATTCATGCCTGATGGTGCAGTGTATTTATGTTGGTGAATATTTTATTTGTGTCATCCATGACACTGCACGGAGCTCTCATAGCATATGTGTGTATGCCGCTGAAAAACAATAATAATAGCTAATGGAAGTATATTGCAAAATACATCTATATACAATTTTAATGCACCCATGCATTATTTCTGATGTTATTTTTTGATCCCTTTAAACATTTTAACCATCACCCTATAGAGGCTAAAATGCTGCCATTATAGTTACATATGTTACCTGTAGTTACATATGTGAGCCTGTAACATTCTACACAGTCATTGGTTAGATTAAAGCACAGACTCAATAATATCTGACTCTACCTGGTCGAAACAGCATAGATACCATTAGGCTTTTCAAGAGCTGTATCCCTGAACTGCTCTTGATTAGCAAAACCTTTTACGATGTACTAACACAATGACAGTTGAAATTTTTTTTTGCAATACAGTGCTTAATTGCTGTTTGCTATCGGCTAGATTACGAGTTTGGCGTTAGGCCGGGCCCAACGCTGCTTTTTAACACCCGCTAGTATTACGAGTCTTGCAGGTACAGGTGTACTGCTCACTTTTTTGGCCAGACTTGGAAATACCGCAAATCCACTTACGTCAATTGAGTATCCTATATTTTCAATAGAACCTGCATAGCGCTGGTATTACGAGTCTGACAAAAAAAAGGAGCGGTAGACCCTCTCCTGTCAAGACTGGTACCGCATTTAAAAGTCAGTAGTTAAGAGTTTTACACTACAACGCCGTAGCATAAAACTCTTAACTAAAGTGCTAAAAAGTACACTAACACCCATAAACGACCTATTAACCCCTAAACCGAGGCCCTCCCACATCGCAAACACTATAATAAAATGTTTAACCCCTAATCTGCCGAACCGGACATCGCCGCCACTATAATAAATATATTAACCCCTGCACTCCCGCCTCCCAAACACTAGTTAAATTTTATTAACCTCTAATCTGCCGTTCCTAACATCACCGCAACCTACCTACATTTATTAACCCCTAATCTGCCGCCCCCAACGTAGCCGCCACTATATTAAAGTTATTAACCCATAAATCTAAGTCTAACCCTAACACCCCTAACTTAAAAATAATTTAAATAAATCTAAATAAAAATAACTATCATTAACTAAATTATTCCTATTTAAAACTAAATACTAAAACTAAATACTTACCTATAAAATAAAACCTAAGATAGCTACAATATAACTAATAGTTACATTGTATCTATCTTAGGGTTTATTTTTTATTTTACAGGCAAGTTTGTATTTATTTTAACTAGGTAGAATAGTTACTAAATAGTTATTAACTATTTAATAACTACCTAGCTAAAATAAATACAAAAGTACCTGTAAAATAAAACCTAACCTAAGCTAAAATTACATCTAACACTACACTATAATTAAATGACTTACCTAAATTAAATACAATTAAATACAATTAAATAAAATTATCTAAAGTACAAAAAAAAAAATAATTACAGAAAATAATAAACAAATTACAAGATTTTTAAACTAATTACACCTAATCTAATCCCCCTAACAAAATAAAAAAGCCCCCCAAAATAAAAAAAGCCCTACCCTACACTAAATTACAAATAGCCCTTAAAAGGGCCTTTTGCGGGGCATTGCCCCAAAGTAATCAGCTCTTTTACCTGTAAAAAAATTACAAATCCCCCCCAACATTAAAACCCACCACCCACACAACCAACCCTACTCTAAAACCCACCCAATACCCCCTTAAAAAAACCTAACACTAACCCCTTGAAGATCACCTTACCGGGAGAAATCTTCCCCCAACCGGGCCGAAGTCCTCAACGAAGCCGGGAGAAGTCTTCATCCAAGCCGGGCAAAGTGGTCCTCCAGACGGGCAGAAGTCTTCATCCAGACGGCATCTTCTATCTTCATCCATCCGGTGCGTAGCGGGTCCATCTTCAAGACATCCTGCGCGGAGCATCCTCTTCTATCGAAGTCTTCTTCAATCCTATTGGCTGATCCAATCAGTCAATAGGATTGAGCTGGCATTCTATTGGCTGTTCTAATCAGCCAATAGAATGCGAGCTCAATCCTATTGGCTGATTGCAACAGCGAATAGGATTTTTTCTACCTTAATTCCGATTGGCTGATAGAATTCTATCAGCCAATCGGAATTCGAAGGGACGCCATCTTGGATGACGTCACTTAAAGGAACCGTCATTTAGTAAGAAGACTTCGATGGAAGAAGATGCTCCGCGCCGGATGTCTTGAGGATGGGCCCGCTCGGCGCCGGATGGATGAAGATAGAAGATGCCATCTGGATGAAGACTTCTGCCCGTCTGGAGGACCACTTCGCCCGGCTTCATTGAGGACTTCGGCCCGGTTGGGTGAAGACTTCTCTCGGTAAGGTGATCTTCAAGGGGTTAGTGTTAGGTTTTTTTAAGGGGGTATTGGGTGGGTTTTAGAGTAGGGTTGGTTGTGTGGGTGGTGGGTTTTAATGTTGGGGGGGATTTGTACTTTTTTTTACAGGTAAAAGAGCTGATTACTTTTGGGCAATGCCCCGCAAAAGGCCCTTTTAAGGGCTATTTGTAATTTAGTGTAGGGTAGGGCTTTTTTATTTTGTTAGGGGGATTAGATTAGGTGTAATTAGTTTAAAAATCTTGTAATTTGTTTATTATTTTCTGTAATTTAGTGGGGGGGTTTTTGTACTTTAGATAATTTTATTTAATTGTATTTAATTGTATTTAATTTAGGGAATTAATTTAATTATAGTGTAGTGTTAGGTGTAATTGTAACTAAGGTAAGGTTTTATTTTACAGGTAAATTTGTATTTATTTTAACTAGGTAGTTATTAAATAGTTGTTAGGGTTAGGGTTAAACATAGATTTATGGGTTAATAACTTTAATATATTGGCGGCGACGTTGGGGGCGGAAGATTAGGGGTTAATAAGTGTAGGTAGGTTGCGGCGACATTGGGGGTGGCAGATTAGGGGTTAATAAATATAATGTAGGTGTCGGCGATGTTGGCGGCAGCAGATTAGGGGTTCATAAGTATAATGTAGGTGGCGACGGTGTCCGGAGCGGCAGATTAGGGGTTAATCAATATAATGTAGGTGTCGGCGATGTCGGGGGTGTCAGATTAGGGGTTAATAAGTGTAAGATTAGGGGTGTTTAGACTCGGGGTTCATGTTAGGGTGTTAGGTATACACATAAATGAATTTTCCCCATAGGAATCAATGGGGCTGCGTTAGGAGCTAAACGCTGCTTTTTTGCAGGTGTTAGGTTTGTTTTCAGCTGGCTCTCCCCCATTGATTCCTATGGGGAAATCGTGCACGAGCACGTTCAGCCAGCTCACCGCTAACGTAAGCAGCGCTGGTATTGAGGTGAGATGTGGAGCAAAATTTTGCTCTACGATCACTTTTTTGCGGTTAACACCGGGTTTGTAAAAACCCGTAATATCAGTGCTGTCTGTAAGTGAGCGGTGAGCATAAACTGCTCGTTAGCACCACATAGCCTCTAATGCAAAACTCGTAATCTGTAACGTTTTTAAAATGCTGCTAATTTATCTAAACTAGCAATTTGATTTGAATGTACATCATTTGCCTTGTGGCCTCTATAGGGTAAGCATGCATATTAGTACGAGATTGTATTAGTTTGAGCAGCATATTACAATTAAATGAAATCCTTTAATAGAAACAGATTTTCTTAGGAAAATTTTAACTAAAATATGTGGATAACATTTTATTTTGAGGTGTTATCTTTAATTTTAGTGGGTAGATAATGTAATGTGGCTCCTGGCCATTCCTAACATTAGTGATAACCCTACATCTTGACACTGCTCTGAACCATGGGTTATATTTCTAAATCTGGCGAGTCAGCTCCACAAATTGACAAATTGGGACCCATTTATTATACTGCAGGCAGACATGGTTCCCAGATAGAAACCTGTACACACAGCTTCTCTGCAAGTGGGTATGATCCACTGCTTACGTTTATCAATGTAAGAGCAAATACTTGTGCAGCAATGCCCCAGCTCTTATGCAACTGATCTCACATGAGCAAAATTTGTCAATTACACCATTTGATTTAAAGGGATATGAAGCTTAACATTTTTCTTTTGTGATTCAGATGGAGCATACCATTTCAAAAAAAGTTTCCTATTTACCAGGCTGGCCACCAATCAGCAAGCACTACACAGGTGCTGAACCAAAAATGGGTCGGCTCCTAAGCTTATATCCCTGCATTTTCAAATTAAAATTCCAAGAGAACGAAGAAAAACTGAAATAGGAGTAAATTAGAAAGTTGCTTAAAATTAATTGCATGCTCTATCTGAATCATGAAAGAAAAAAGTTGTGTTTCATATTTATTTAATATTTATATGTAAAATATATGTGTGTGTATATATATATATAGTAAAAACAGCATTTAGTTTTTGAGCAATAAATGATGCATTAAAATTCATTTTAATCTCTTGGTTGGGGTTTTCCTGTAACCAGCCACTTTTTTTATGTAACACAATAATGACACTTCCTCAGTTGCTTGGGAACTTGACTTAGAAAGGACCAGCAGCGTTTTCTTCTCACTGGCGTGCATACAAAAAGCAATACCTCTACAGCGTAGCTGGAAGCCGCGTTCCAATGCTCCATCTGCTACCCAAATCAGCAGAAAGCATATTGTTGTGGATATGTACTGTTCCGTTAGACAACATGGGGCAGTTGTTAGCAATTAGTTCAAAATGGAGTATAAAGTTCATGAATGTACAGTTAGTTAACCTGCAGGGTGTGTGATATACCATATGAACTGATGCCTAAAGGACACTTAATGTTTTCCCCCTTTAAAGTAAGGGAAGAGTTAAGAGCTCACAGTGTCATCTTGTGATTTGAGGAGGAGTAAACATGCCACATGGTAAATGAAAGGCATATCTTTCATCACAGCCATTTATCTTTAACATAAAACGTTCTCATGTACTGCAATGCCTGCTGGCACAACAGCCTCATTTTGCTTCAAGATGATCTTTTAACTACAGAGCAAACATAAATGAATTAATATACTGTCCAATAAAACAAGGTAGGACTTGTATTTTATCTTTATACTGGGAACAGAATTGTGCTCCAATTTGTCCTATAATTAACCATTTAAATGATGAATGGTAACATCAGTAGTACACAAAACACACTCTGTAATGCGTGTTCTAAACAAAATCACACAAACAAGAGGCAAATAACACAGCAGAAAAGCTTTAAACTTCTTAAATAAGTTAAATGTATACCTTTAGGGTAGTGGTTCTCATTTGGTCATCATTGACATACTTGTGTTAGTTAATACAACCCTAATTTATTTTTTATAGCCATGTGATTTCCAATAATGTGATATAGTAATGTAAATATGAAAATACGGAGAGCTAAGCAATAAATAGAAGGCAACATTAGCCAATGCGTGTCAACGAAATCTATTCAAGATTAAAAAGACATTTAAGTCAAAATGAAAGTTTTATGAATCAGATGGTGCATAGAATTAAAAAACAAACAAAAACAAAACACTTTTCCAGTTTACTGTTATTATTATTTGATTTGTGAAGTGCTTCCTCTGTGCCAGTTATATGTGTAGGAGCACACAATAGCATCGATTAATGGCAAGCAATATATACCGATACATCATCAACAAAATAAAAATAAATAAATATAAGGAGGAAGTAGGCCCTGCTTGAAAGATCTTAAAAGAATGTGAAAACAAAATTATTATTTCAAAAATCCGAAAGTACACCAATTTACTTTTGTTATCAAATTTGCTTTATTCTCTTGGTATCCTTTGTTGAAGGAGACAGAATGCACTACTGGGAGCTAGCTGAGCACATTTGGTGAAACCAATGAAAAGAGGCATTTATGTGTAGCCACCAATCCCAGTACGAATAAAGCACTATATACTATACACTATACACAGATATTAGAAGTAAATAAGAAAATGACACGATCTTTATGAATCATAAAAGTTTAAGTTTTACTTTACTCTCCTGCTGCAATATAATGCTCAAAGGGACATTAAACTCTAAATACATTTTATAAGTATAGTAAAAAGGATATCATCTACCTCCCTCTAGTCATGGGTGCTGCCATTTTGAAAACCTAAATTATGCTTACCTGATCATTTTCTTTTCTTCTGACTGGAAGAGTCCATAGCTGCATTCATTACTTTTGGGAATTCAGAACCTGGCCACCAGGAGGAGGCAAAGACACCCCAGCCAAAAGCTTAAATACCTCCCCCACTTCCCTCATCCCCTAGTCATTCTGCCGAGGGAACAAGGAACAGTAGGAGAAATACCAGGGTGAAAAAAGGTACCAAAAGAAAACAAAAAATACGTCCACCCCCTTAGATAAAACGCGGCAGGGAGCGGTGGACTTTTCCCGTCAGAAGAAAAGAAAATTATCAGGTAAGCATAATTTAAGTTTTACTTCTTAAACTGGAAGAGTCCACAGCTGCATTCATTACTTTTGGGAAAACAATACCCAAGCTATAGAGGACACTGAATGCAAAACAGGCGAGTACAAAATGCAGCTCCCCTGATGGCACCACAGCCTGAAAACACCCAAAAACACCCGACAGAAAAAAACTGCTTACTAGGGCCGAAGGCCAAAAAGGAAAGGCTGAGATAACTGCCCAACAGTTAGTATCAGTAAGGCCCTTGCTAGAAACCGCTCAGATCAGTAGACTCGACCGAGCCAAAAGCCTCTGAGGAGACCAAGTCCTGCAGGCACGCAGTCTGCAAAATTAAACTCACCCCCGATCAGAAGAAAGGGAAAACATCTACCTTCCCCCAGCGAGGAAGAAAAGAGACTCATATAAAAAAGTCTGAAAGGACCCTTAGAACCCAAAGGACTAAACCAGGGTGAAACAGGGCACCTGTGAAAAGACCCTGACAACCCAGCAAAGTAAAGGGAGGACCTGTAAATCCCCTTCTGCATAAAACAAAGGGCCAAGTAAAGTCCTGAGAACTTAAAAGGGAGAAGGAAAAATCCCTCCCCCCTTGGATAAAGCAACCGAAAGACAAACCTTTCCCGAGAGCCGCAGAAAACATCATATGCTCCTCCAAGACCTAGGTGTCCTGCTGCAAAAAAGGACTTAGCGACCACAGGTCACCACCCTAGTTATGAACACACATGACCGTCTTCAGAGAGAAAAACTCTGAAACGAGCAGGACAGCACCTTCCCAAATAGGGGCAGGAAGAAAGAACAGCACTCAGAAACCAGGAGAGAAAACTACTTGCCGAGGAGGAATCCACCGCTAAGCCTCTCACTTAAGGAAAGCTCACAATAACTATGATACGCGGCCAGGATCAACAGATCAGACAGATCCATGACTCTCACTCCAGCAACAGACTTAGCACCAAAGTGACTGATAAAGTCAGAAAGACTTATGCCTAGATTACGAGTTTGGCGTCAGCCTTAAAAAGCAGCGTTGAGAGGTCCCAACGCTGCTTTTTAATGCCCGCTGGTATTATGAGTGAGGCAGGAAAGGGTCTACCGCTCACTTTTCTTCTGTGACTCGAGGCTACCGCAAATCCCCTTATGTCAATTGCGTATCCTATCTTTTTAATGGGATTTGCCTAACGCTGGTATTACGAGTCTTGGAAGAAGTGAGTGGTAGACCCTCTCCTGTCAAGACTTCTACTGCATTTAAAAGTCAGTAGTTAGAGTAACCCCTAAACCGAGCCCCCCCCACATCGCCGCCACTTTAATAAATATATTAACCCCTAAACCGCCGCACTCCTGCCTCGCAAACACTAGTTAAATTTTATTAACCCCTAATCTGCCACCCCCAACGTCGCAGCTACTATATTAAAGGTATTAACCCCTAAACCTAAGTCTAACCCTAACCCTAACCCCCCTAACTTAAATATAATTTAAATTAAACGAAATAAATTTAACATAATTAAATAAATTAATCCTATTTAAAACTAAATACTTACCGATAAAATAAACCCTAAGCTAGCTACAATATAAATAATAGTTACATTGTAGCTAGCTTAGGATTTATATTTATTTTACAGGCAACTTTGCATTCATTTTAACTAGGTACAACAGTTATTAAATAGTTATTAACTATTTAATAACTACCTAGTTAAAATAAGTACAAATTTACCTTTAAAATAAATCCTAACCTAAGTTACAATTACACCTAACACTACACTATCATTAAATAAATTACCTAAACTACCTACAATTAATTACAATTAAATTAAATAAACTAAATTACGAAAAAAAAACTAAATTACAGAAAAAAAAGAATTACAAGACTTTTAAACTAATTACACCTAATCTAATCCCCCTACAAAAATAAAAAATCCCCCCAAAATAATAAAATTCCCTACCCTATTCTAAATTACAAATAGCCCTTAAAAGGGCCTTTTGCGGGGCATTGCCCCAAAGTAATCAGCTCTTTCACCTGTAAAAAAAATACAATACCCCCCCAACATTAATACCCACATACCCAACCCTACTCTAAAACCCACCCAATCCCCTCTTAAAAAACCTAACACTACCCCCCTGAAGATCTCCCTACCTTGAGCCGTCTTTACCCTGCCAGGCACAAGTGGACCTCCAGAGGGGCAGAAGTCTTCATCAGATCCAGGCAGAAGAGGTCCTCCAAGCGGCAGAAGTCTTCATCCAAGCGGCATCTTCTATCTTCATCCATCCGGAGCGGAGCGGGTCCATCTTCAATCCAGCCGACGCGGAGCCATCCTCTTCAAACGACATCCTAACACTGAATGAAGGTTCCTTTAAATGACGTCTTCCAAGATGGTGTCCCTTGAATTCCGATTGGCTGATAGGATTCTATCAGCCAATCGGAATTAAGGTAGGAAAAATCCTATTGGCTGATCCAATCAGCCAATAGGATTGAAGTTCAATCCTATTGGCTGATTGGATCAGCAAATAGGATTGAGCTCGCATTCTATTGGCTGTTCCAATCAGCCAATAGGATTTTTCCTACCTTAATTCCGATTGGCTGATAGAATCCTATCAGCCAATCGGAATTCAAGGGACACCATCTCGGCTGGATTGAAGATGGACCCGCTCCGGATGGATGAAGATAGAAGATGCCGCTTGGATGAAGACTTCTACACCTAATCTTATTAGGGGGATAAGATTAGGTGTAATTAGTTTAAAATTCTTGTAATTTTTTTTTCTGTAATTTAGTGTTTTTTTTCGTAATTTAGTTTATTTTATTTAATTGTAACTAATTGTAGGTAGTTTAGGTAATTTATTTAATGATAGTGTAGTGTTAGGTGTAATTGTAACTTAGGTTAGGATTTATTTTACAGGTCATTTTGTACTTATTTTAACTATGTAGTTATTAAATAGTTAATAACTA
Source organism: Bombina bombina (assembly GCF_027579735.1). NCBI lineage: Eukaryota > Metazoa > Chordata > Amphibia > Anura > Bombinatoridae > Bombina > Bombina bombina. Next base: position 204,046,544 of record NC_069501.1, on the reverse strand, counting down.
TTTAATAACTATTGTACCTAGTTAAAATAAATACAAAGTTGCCTGTATAATAAATATAAATCCTAAGCTAGCTACAATGTAACTATTAGTTATAAATGTAGCTATCTTAGGTTTTATTTTATCGGTAAGTATTTAGTTTTAAATAGGATTCATTTATTTAATTATGTTAAATTTATTTAGTTTAATTTAAATTATATTTAAGTTAGGGGGGGTTAGACTTAGGGTTAGACTTAGGTTTAGGGGTTAATAAATTTAATATAGTAGCAGCGACGTTGGGGTCGGAAGATTAGGGGTTAATAAATTTAATATAGTTGTGGCGACGTGGGGGGGGGGCAGATTAGGGGTTCATAGGGATAATGTAGGTGGCGGCGGTGTCTGGAGCGGCAGATTAGGGGTTAATAATATAATGTAGGTGTCAGCGATAGCGGGGGCGGCAGATTAGGGGTTAATAAGTGTAAGATTAGGGGTGTTTAGACTCGTGGTTCATGTTAGGGTGTTGGGTGCAGACATAAAATTCATTTCCCCATAGGAAACAATGGGGCTGCGTTAGGAGCTGGACGCTGCTTTTTTGCAGGTGTAAGGTTTTTTTTCAGCCAGCTTAGCCCCATTGTTTCCTATGGGGAAATCATGCACAAGCACGTTTAGCCAGATTACCGCTACCGTAAGCAACGCTGGTATTGAGGTGAGATGTGGAGCTAAATTCTGCTCTACGCTCACCTTTTTGCGGCTAACGCCAGGTTTAAAAAAACCTGTTATACCAGCGTTGTCTTAAGGGAGCGGTGGGAAAAAAAGGCTCGTTAGCCCCGCAAGCCTTACCGACAAAAACTCGTAATCTAGCCGTTAGTGAATTAAAATTACCACAAATCATCAGGACCGCAGGAAGGAAAAAGAAGGGGAGAGATCCCGCCCCCTAAAGAGCTCGGGTTCCATAACCCAGACACAGCCCCCTTCCTGAAGACGAAAGGTACACCCAAAAGGAGACCCTCTACTGGAACTACGGTAAAGGCATGGCACAAGAAATCCATCCCCTCACACTGACATCCCACACGCAAGGCAGGGGGGCAACCCCTAAACAGAGGAATAAAAAGCACCTCCAAGTACCAGGCAGATACTATGGAATGTCAAATTTTCCCCCAAAGGGAGGGAAGGCAAAGCCAGAATTTAACAGCTTGCTAGCACAAAATCAAGGTGCAAATAGCTGCAGCTGGTTTCAAACTGCAAACCTTCCGCTCGCTAGACAGCTAAGCTAACCATCAGGCTATTACAACGGGGCTGAAGCATAAAGCTGCAGACGAGCTCAAATACCGAACGAAAAACCATCCAGCCACTAAGACCGGCCCAGCAAGAAAATTAGATTTCCCTGCCAGGGAGAAAAATCATGCCCGTATAAACAGAAGACGTCCCGGAACTGGGAAACTGGGCAGTCCCGAACCAGTCCTAAGGGATCTGGATACAGACCCCCAAAATTCCAGTCAAAGACAGGATAAACAGACCCGGCCACTCAAAACTCGGAGCCGGCTTAAAGGGACAGTCAACACCAGAATTTTTGTTGTTTAAAAAGAAAGATAATCCCTTTATTACCCATTCCCCAGTTTTGCATAACCAACACTGTTATATTAATACACGTTTTACCTCTGTAATTGCATCTAAGCTTCTGCTGACTGCCCCCTTATTTCAGTTCTTTTGACAGACTTGCATTTCAGCCAATCAGTGCTCATTCCTAGGCCACTTCCTGTGCATGAGTTTAATGTTATCTATATTTAACACATGAACTAATGCCCTCTAGTGGTCAAAATGCACTCAGATTAGAGGGAGTCTTCAAGGTCTAAGAAATTAGCATATGAGCTTCCTAGTTTTAGCTTTCAACTAAGACTATCAAGAGAACAAAGCAAAATTGATGATAAAAGTAAATTGGAAAGTTGTTTAAAATTACATGCCCTATTTAAATCATGAAAGTTTTTTTTGGACTGGACTGTCCCTTTAATTATTTAAATAACCCCGGAGGAACCACTAGGTTACCCCATTCTGGGTAAACTTTGCACCACAGGCGAAGCAATCACAGTCATATCTAAGACATCTTGGACACTGAACTCTCACGAAATGTCCCATAGACAGAGCGCTTAGGACACCCACAGCGGGAAATAACTCCCAACATAAAGGGTGATAGGTAATAGTGAAGCCACACAGCCACTCTGAAAGGCCCTAAGGCCCTAGGGACAGCTTCCACTAAGTCCAAAGACTAAGTAACAAACGAGAAAACAGAAAACTCTGCTTCAGAATGCTAGCTGACACCAGAATCACAAGATGGATGAGAAAACAGGAGCTCTACCTGGGTCCAAACCCACAATCTCCTGCTTTAGGTGCGGTGGAACCAACCACTACACCACCTCTCCCTTAGAAACTGGATTGAGAAGCTAACAAAAGTCTCCAAGATCCACAAGATCCACTTCCCTGACACCCCAACGGCTCGAGGATTGAAGGAGGAACATGACTCCTAACCCCTGGCGGGAGACAACCCAAAATGCCTAAGCAGGGGCGACACAGGAATAAAGGGGAGACAACCTAATCTGTAAATTTCCCAAGGTAAGGGAGCAGACAAGATACCGGAAGTAGAATAACCAAAACGTTTTAACTTCTAGAAACAGATGACCCGAAGTCAACCTCAAGGAAGGGGGCAAAAAAAGGCCCATCAACCTCAAACCGAAGGAAGAGATACTGTCATCAAGAAAAACAAATTCCAAGAGGGGAACCTCAAAATAGAATATGAGGACAATCCCCCAGAGAGATACCTAGTAGGATCTGCCCACCCACGAGGAACAGGACAGATAGGACTGAGTACAATCCTTTGATGCCCCATTAAAAGAAAGCTGCCACAGCAGGATTCAAACTCCAATCCTTCAGATTGCTATGCAGGGTAGTTATCCCTTAGGCCACTTAGTCCTGCCCCAAAGGCAGAATGAGAACCAGCCTTACGTTTGTGCACAAGAGCTTTAGCCCTCCATGGGCAGAGCCTCCAAAAAATTTTTTTTAGGAAAGTTCCCTTCACGAAAACTCTTAGTAAGAAGCAAAGCATTATTTGATCTAAAGAGACAACAGAATAAAAAAACTCCTCATCCGAGTGAGCAACTCACCACCCAGCCAGGTCAGCCAGTTACACCAGCACCATGTGGATGATATAGACCACAAGGAACAGAGATAGTGCCCTATCAGGACCAGCCTGCTACATAGGGCACTCCAAACTGATCCAGGCAACAAAAAATTTGAGACCTCATTAGGGATCTACAAAAAGGATATAAAGACATAACAATGTACTTACTCCTTAACATGCGACTTCCACGGAAATGTCCAAGCGACCACAAAATTGCTAGTATCAAATTTCAGAGAAGAAATATTTCCCAAGGGAAAAATCATGACAGACATGAGCTTCTTAAAAATACAAAATAAATACATCCTAACCGGATCAAAGAAAAAGAGGGCAGCACCCGCAGGTGAACACCCCAGAAGAATGGGTACTCCAACAGGACCAGCCAATCAGAGACCCCATTCTTCCAAAGCTCAGAACTGGAATAAGATACCCAAAAAAAAAAGGAAAATTGGAGACGACAAGGAGATTACTTCATCCCCTCATGTCTAACCCAGCTTACTTTCAAAATCCAATAGGGGAAGTGGTTAAGGTGTATGCACTGTATAAAGAAATGTATAAATAGTCCTGAAACCAATTCCTTGTAAGGCCACTGCACAACTTAGACTGTTTGTAAAGGAAAGAATGTGGCGGTGTTCCCCAAAACAACCCCCACACTAATATCATTCACAAGGGACCACTCCCAGACATCCGTATATACACAAAATAAATTGCTTGACTCACCACTCTTCAATCCCTTGGTGTGGTGTTCTTTCAGATCAGGATGCTGAGTCCAGTACTGGTGTGAAAAGTTGTGTCTTGTATTCCAGGATTATTACTCTCTGCCCATTATTCCATTTTTAGGGCCCTGAAAGACTTCACCTATGTCCCTTAGATGAAAAGACAGTCAGTGCAGTGTGCCTCTAGCCCACCTACCGCAATTTATATCCAAAACCTGTGCTCACTGTTTGGCCAAGTAATAAGCAAAGCATCAGAAAAAATGTATAACAGGAGCACCAAGTATATGGATAAAAAATCAAACTTTATTTAGAACATAAAGGGTATCTTAACCCCTGGGTAAGAACATACAATTATAGTTAAACAGATGACAAAAAGGCTGACCGGTTTCGGCTGTTGCCTTACTCCTAGCCTGCTTAAAACTGTCTGTCAGTTCTCAGATTTAAAAACCATCATCTGTGATCCTATTGGTTCAAAAACCCCACACCCCTCATTGTAACTCCCTTCAGCTGGGATCAATTAACCCTCCTTGTCAACATAGCTGCACTAGTCTATTTAATCAATATTACAAAATTACAAAAAGAGTGAGTTCCTAACCTCCTATTTATCATTAGTACTCAATATTTAATAAGTGCCAAACAACGAACAATGACAAATGACAGAATCTATCAGTTGGGTCTATTCAACAATTATATTGCATCTATGTATAGAGAAACTGTCTCTGAGTTGAAACCGCTTGTATAAAGAGACATGTATAAACACGAGTACTGTGTGTTCTGGTATCTAACCTGTCATTTGTCATTGTTCGTTGTTTGGCACTTATTAAATATTGAGTACTAATGATAAATAGGAGGTTAGGAACTCACTCTTTTTGTAATTTTGTAATATTGATTAAATAGACTAGTGCAGCTATGTTGACAAGGAGGGTTAATTGATCCCAGCTGAAGGGAGTTACAATGAGGGGTGTGGGGTTTTTGAACCAATAGGATCACAGATGATGGTTTTTAAATCTGAGAACTGACAGACAGTTTTAAGCAGGCTAGGAGTAAGGCAACAGCCGAAACCGGTCAGCCTTTTTGTCATCTGTTTAACTATAATTGTATGTTCTTACCCAGGGGTTAAGATACCCTTTATGTTCTAAATAAAGTTTGATTTTTTATCCATATACTTGGTGCTCCTGTTATACATTTTTTCTGATGCTTAACCCAGCTTACTGTCTGGAACAGAAGACCGAGGATCTCTCAACCTGTTAGTACTAGGATCCTCCAGCACCGCCAAAACATGCCGTAGTAGGACATGAAGGCGCGCCAGTCTATAACGAAAAGCAAGACTTACCTCCACCGGCGCAACTAACGACCCAGACCCCGAGGATTGGGCCCCTGAATATTCAGAGGAAACCGCTTCCTCAGATGGCTGATCTGACCCAGACGATTCCCGGTTAGCATAACATGGACAGTATCTTAGTAGCACCTCCCCTCTGGAAGATGTAAATGCGCCAACACCATAGATATGGCCATGCGGAACCGTGCCGTAACATCTGGAGGAAACAATCCGCCTTCCGGAGAAGGGGTAACAGCATTAGGGACACCTGCTTGCGTAGCCAAAGAAGGTTCTAGGGGACGCGCCGCACGGGATATGGGATCCCCAGGGGAGGATGGCTCGACGGACTCTAAGTTCCCTGGATCAGGAGAAGAGCACTCTAAAGCGGCATTCGGAACATAACTTCATTTCATACTCTTCACAAGAAGTAGAATCTGAATCGGAGACATCAGTCTCTAAAAAATCAGAATCCTGCATAACTTGGTATATAGCAATTATGGATAGAAAAAATAAAAAATGGCACCTTACACCCCTAATGGCTGGGGCACTCACCACCTCCTGAGACCCAGACAGCTAGTAAAACAGACTCTCTGCATCGCCACATGGTCAGGAATATGGAAATGGATCACAGAAGTGTGACCACGCCTCGTCACAAGGTGCACCGTGCAGGGCATTTAAAAGCGCGCCAAGGCCTACAAGGGCTGTGCAGCCCAACAAGAAAAGGCTGTTATGTTCCGATATAGCCAAGAGCCCAAGTGACACTACACATTAGCAGACAGAATCACATAACAAACATGATTAAAGTCCCCCTTGTTCAATAACCCCCCTTAGGAGATATTAACCCATGATTCTTTATAAAGATAAAGGAGTCCCACTGACTTCTTTGTTTACATTACCTTATCACATCATCCAAGTAAAATGAAACGATCTTACCAGAATCAATGCCGTGGAACAGCAACACGGCCCTTCAAATGTGAAAGATAGTAGCCTCGCTTCTGACAGGGACTTGAGAGATAAAAGCAGGCAGCTAAACTCGTCAACGCTGATTGCTAAGGAGCTGTTAGTCGGGATGGTTTCACAGAAAGACTCTCCCTGCATCTCCGGACTCTAACATTCATCCATGCTCTCACTGAAAGGCTGACAGGATTACTTAAAACTCCAGTCCCATTTCGAAGAGTACTACCCTCCATAAGAGACTATATAAAATCTTCTGACACTTCTCCTCACCTCCTGTGACGAAAGGCAAAGAATGACTGGGGATGAGGGAAGTGGGAGAGGTAGTTAAGCCTTTGGCTGGGGTGTCTTTGCCTCCTCCTGGTGGCCAGGTTCTGAATTCCCAAAAGTAAGTAATGCAGCTGTGGACTCTTCAGTTTAAGAAGAAAATCTAGCTTTCACTGCATTTCAGTTCTGATGTGTATGCAGAGACCCTCCTTCACATACCTACAGTGTAAACTAGATTCCAAAATGGTGGCACGATAATTAGAAGGAGGTACATGAAATGTGTGTAGTGTCTAAACCCATCGCTGCAGGGAATTTCAAAGAAAAAATCTTGCTATATTATCTATTAAAACTATATATTGTTGGGGCATAAAAGAGCTGTTAGTGGCTGACAGTATAGTTATTTTTTTGACAAAATTAAGAAATGATTGTAAAATTACCACCAAAAAAGTAAATGATGATAATATATATATATATAAAAAATCAAATTCCACGTATTCTCAAAATTGACCCCCGAACTATATATATAAATTTTTAAGTTTTTTTAAGTCGAAAACCAAAGATATTTATCAAGGACCATTTTGGTATATTTCATGCCACATTAGGCTGCCAGATACAATCATATAAAAACAGAAATCGTAAACTTTTTTTTACAAACTTTTGGTTTCTTACTAAAAGTATTTACACACAACTGCAGTCATAAGACCAACTGTTGTAAAAGCTTACCTAAAATATGCTTTATTAAGAAATGGCAGACATGCATGGCTTTGCCATTGTTTTTTATAATTAGAAGGCCGCTATTTGCAGCTGCACAAAAAAAAAACACTTGAAATTCCCAGCAGTGAAGGGGTTAAGTTAGTTGTTAAGGGTAGTATTTGCTGTAGTGTAGAGATTACCCTTCCACGTGACACCTCCTTGATCACTCCTAAACAACTCTATTCCTCCACCCTCCCAATTTTCACCACCACCACTACTAGCAGCCAATATGCAGTTTATTGGTTTGTTTGTTGTTGGGTTTTTTTTTAAATTTGTGTGTGTAGTAATCCCTTCTCACCCTCCCACCTTACTGACTTCTCACAAACAGTTCTCTTCCCCCCCCCCCCCCACACTGGTCAATGACATTTTATGACTTTTATTTATTTATTTTTTTCTGTTGTGTGGGGATCCCCCACACATCCCCACCTCCTCCCTCTAAAGGAGTGCCTATTTTATTATAATTTTCTGTAGTGTAGGGAATCACCTACCCCCTCCATCTGAGTACATTATTTCTGTAGTGTAGGGACTCACCTACCCATTCCCATCCCGAGAGATTGACTTCTTTGGTGCAAGCTGAATCACACAAAATATAAAAATGGAAAAGGAATATAGTTTATATTTTTCATAATAAAAATATCTTGCTTTGCTGTTATCACTAATGAATCAATAATAAAGCATTTCCTGATCTCTACTTTACGTTTTAGATCTACTAATGTAGCATTAGACAGGCTGCTTTATAATCTGGCTCTATACCAATTGCAAACAGAATGGCCATCTATCTCAGTGGTGATAATTTGGTGATTGATTGATGTGCTTTATAGAATAAATTGGTTTGCATAAACAGGCATTAATAATCATATGTGGAATTACCACACAGGCGCAACTTGTTTTTTTCTCCACATTTATACTTGTTCACAATATTAATAGTAATAATAGTAATTTAAAAGGGAATAAAATACCTCTTGCTTTTGGGTAAAAATTGGCTTTGTCCCACGCTACCAAAGAGAGGCAAAAAACCCAGTGTTACAAAATGCTATAAACTGTCTAAATCAGTTATTGCATTTGCAGGTTACATATGTTGCTTTTAGCCTCTCTAAGGATTGTGGGGCAAAGCACAATTGTTACACATAAGCAAGAGCTTCTTAATGTCCTTTTAACAGGGAATTTGATTATTTAAACATGTTATATAATTTTTATAATGAAAAATGAATGTTCCTGAGCTGAATAAACCAAATGTATTTTCTGTTGGAATTGTCACAATTAGCCAGTAAGCAATACATTTAAATGTCAATGGCTCGTACTTAACTTTTTCATTTTAAATTATATTTGAACATGTTTGTCTGCTGCTCTTTAATACAAATAATCAAACATTTTTTGAGTAATCTGTCCCTATAAAGTTAAAAAAAAGAGATATAGGAGGATATATAAGAAGTATTTATAACATTTAGATCTGCTTTTTATAAAATCTGTTCAATAGATTTGATAATTTTCCTTATCAGCACTGTTAGCATTTAAATATTTATTTATTTGATTATTGAGTTAAAATCAGCTCCACTGCAGCAGTAAACTACTGTGACCTATCTAAACACATCAGGTGAGCCAATGACAAGAGCTATACATACATCCCAACATTTTAAATAGCCAAAGATGGACACTTTTTTCCTCTGCTGCACCCCCCACCTCACACACAGTAACATACATTCTCACAGAGAAACACATACCTGCTGTAAAGGCACTTCTTTCATTCATGTTTATAATGCTATGTTATTTAGCTATTAGGAGGTTTATCAATAAATGTAGTTATTCCAAATAATAGAGAAAATGCTTTACTGAATTGAATACAATAATTTATTTCAATCTATTAATAAATATAATAGTTTTAAATACAATGAATACAGATCAAGTACAATAATATGCTACTGTGAAATGCACTTCTTTTATTTTCCGTCAAGGTTATACAATTGTTTTTGTCCTATGACCACTCTTAATGATGCCAGTATGCTACTTGCTGTGTTTTAGCTCAAGGTTATAAAATTGCTTTTGTTTAGTGACCACTCTTAATAATTGCCAATATACTAAGGTTATAAAATTGTGTTTACTTGCTGACTACTCATAATGATGTCAATTAACTATTTAAAAGAGCATAAATACCCCTTCCCCTGTCTCATAAGGGGGGGGGGGGGGGAGCAGAAAAGAGTATCTGAGCCAAAGGTTTGTCAAGACTGTCTGGTATGGTATATTATAATGTTTATTGCAAGCATGACTAAACTATTGTAACTCTGCAACAGATTTATATTTGAACATGTTCATTGCATTTAGCAAAATATATATTTACTTTTGTAATAAACTGCATATTTGTAAAATAAAACACATATTTTAAACATTTCCCCCCTTATGCCTTTCTTAATAAATTGTATTCAAAATCTTTCATAAGATATGAGACCATTTCTATATATACATAATATTAGAGGTGGGTGCCTAGAATTTAGATTAACCTCTATCTAAGGGCCGCTGATCTAAAGGTCTCTGAGCTGGCGAGATTATTTAAGAATGCTCATAGAACTTCTATTTCACTGAGGGGATGATCTAAACACACTTCTTATCTTTAAAACAGGGTGTCTTGCTAAGGGGCGTATACTGCATTTTCGTATAAAAAGTGCACAATAAAATGTGTATGTTAAAAATCATACAAAATGAATAATTGAACTATTCACACAAAAAATGTGCAGGAAACTTTTTAATTCTTAAGGTACATCAAAAATCGTAACAAAATTGTTCATCAAAAATCGTATTTTATCAAAAATGTAAAATTTGTATGTAAATTACACAGGAATAAATCGTATATTAAATATGCACAGCGTAAATCGTAGTTTAAGTACATTGGATGTACAGAAAATAAAAGCAATAAATCTGTACTTAAAAGTATAAAATACAAAGCATAATTGTTGTTTTTTCATAAAATAGGCTGAACATGGGCGTTCCATGGGCATGTATAAAATGTCTCTAATCCCAGTGTAATTCTGTAAAGATTTACGCACTGCAGATCTCACAGTTTTTAAAGAGTGGAAAGCTTTTCTCAAAACATTTAAAATACATATAACCCTAATAGACAAACTGATGCATAAGAAAATATATGTGATTGTAAGATGCTATATGCAGAAAGCAGTGTAATGTGATTTATACCTAAACTGCTGGTGACACCTAGATGTCTAACTCTAGGGGGCGCTATACCACTGTCAAAAAATAAAAAATAATAAAAAATAATAAATGAATATTTGATATCTAACTCTTAATGGTAGATCTATATCATACTCATATATTAGAACATGTGCCAAACTGTATTCATATGATATATGGGCAGTGGGACAAATTATGAATAAAAATATCTTATCTGAGTCCTTTTAAGAGACTTAATTCCCAAGTCCAGATATTTCAGATATTCCAAGTGTGTTCATCTGTGATGGTGATACCAAAGTTAGACCAAATGATCAAACTTGAATGTTGCAGGCAGCTCCTCTCATAGAAAACGACAACAACCAGGTATTTGTGAGACGACAATCATAAAAAAGAGGGCGCCACCTAGTGCAATACTGAGATGGTGGTGATATAACTACAACACAAGAATTGTTATATATCACCACCATCTCAGTATTGCACTAGGAGGCGCCCTCCTTTTTGTGATTGTCTTCTCACAGATACCTAATGTGATTTATATTGGCTGAAGGATTTAATTTTTTAATTTCTCCCCCTGCTCACTGCTAACTTTGCTCCATGGTGCAAAGTTTCCCTTTCAAGTGAGCTCCATTACTTTCAATAGGAGACCATTTGCCACTCGCAGGGACTGCCCGTTTTTTACGATAATTCCACCAGGGCAGCCCCTGCAAGAGTTGGTGTGAAAAAACACATCTGAAATTACAAGGTTTAAATAATTGGGCCCTAAAACTCTGTAAGTGGAAAAAAGGTACAAACCCTTACACCACACACACACACACACTCACACAGGAACACACACACAGAAATGCACACAGAAATGCACACAGAAACTCACACAGGAACACACACGGAAATGCACACAGAAACACACACACAGAAACACACACTCACACATGAACACACACACACAGAAATGCACACAGAAACACACAGAGAAATGGATACAGAAACACACACTCACTCATGAACACACACACAGAAATGCACACAGAAACACACACACACAGAAATGCACACATAAACTCAGGGTATGTAACAGGTGGAAGTTGGAACATATATCAGCAACAGAGAGAGCAAAGCAAGTAGAGAGAGAAAGATGAGTTTAGGGTTAAAGGGATATGAAAACCAAATTTTTCTCTCATGATTCAGATAGAGCATGCAATTTTTAAAAAAACTTTCTAATTTGCTTCTATTGTCAATTATTTTCTTCATTCTCTTGATATCTTTTGTTACAGAGCAGGAATGTATGCTTAGGAGCCAGCCCATTTCTGTAGCACTATATAGCAGCAGTTTGCAAGAATGTTATCTATTTGCAAGAGCTATAGATGTCAGCATTACTTCCTGTCATATAGTGCTCCTGGTGCCTACCTAGGTATCTCATTAACGAGGGGGGGGGGGGAAATGTCATCTTATTTTACGGCATCCTGGACCATTTTAATATTAAAACCAAAAAAAAATCCTACGATGATGGAATCATATAGACCTATATCCCTGTTAAATTCAGACTATAAGATTCTGACAGGCATTATTGCAAATAGACTCCAGTTAGTATTGAAATCTATAATTCATAGTGATCAGACAGGTTTTATGGTGGGAATAAATTCTTCTTCCAATCTATGGAAGGTATTTCTTGTGTTAGACTACCTGAAAAACGGAAAACAAAAACAGAAGAAAAAAAAACAAAAAAGGGGACAGGGCTAGAAGAGGACCTAGCTTAGCTATAATCTCTCTAGATGCACAGAAAGCATTCGATTCGGTAGAATGGGATCACTTATTTACCTCACTATCAGAATTTGGCTTCCCCGGAATAATAATTGATTTAGTGAAAAATATATATAAAAAACCTTGTACTGCAATAATAATACATGGTCAGTTATCAGATAGTTTAACCTTAGGTAGAGGTACTCGACAGGGTTGCACCCTCTCACTCCTATTATTCAACATTGTAATAGAGTCTTTAGCTATTATGTTAAGGGAAAAAATTCAGGGAATTATGGTAGGTAACTATGAATGTAAAGTCTCCCTATACGCAGATGACCTGCTATTATATGTTCGTAATCTCAAGGAGGAGATATCAGACTTTAGCTCTTTTTCAGGCTATAAAATCAACGTGGGCAAATCTGAGGTGATGGTAATTGAGGAAGATGAAGATTTGAAGCTTGGAAATTATTTTAAAATTGTTCAAGAGGGTATAAGATGCCTAGGAATCTTGATTTCAACTCGAGAGGATAAATGGTATAGTTTGAACTATATACCATTACTCAAGAAAATAAAAGAAGATTTAAAAGCTTGGACTAAGCTACCTATATCAATTACTGGTAGAGTTAATCTCTTCAAAATGATAATTTTTCCAAAAATTTTATATCTAATTCAAAATATTCCTGTCCCGATGATGAAAAAATATATAAGAGGGGTACTGTCAGCTGTCAGGCAATTTATATGGAATAATAAGAGACCTAGAATTTCTTTGGATAAACTATACCTGCAAAGAGATATGGGTGGATTAGCCCTCCCAAACTTGGAATACTATAACTGGTTAATGCTAAGCAGAATAGTGGTGGAGTGGATAACAGGTGTTAAGTATTATACGATACCAGAAATAAAAAAAATTAAAATTGAGCCATATAATCTACTGAATATTATACATAATCCGTGGCAAATATTAAAAATACAAAAACTATAGCTAACCCCTTAATAGCTTGGCAAAAACTTTGCAAGAAGGTAGGAGTTGAATATGGTATTCCAAATATCTGTTAATACAGAATAACTTGGCATTTCCAATGGGCATTAACTCATCCCTATTTCAAAGTTGGGATGTAAAAGGGCTGAAACTCATTTACCAAATATTAGATATGGAAAGGAAGACCGTTAAAACATTTGACTCATTGAAAATGGATTTCCTAATAGATAATAAAGATTTATATGCTTATCAATTTATTAAGGAAAATGGATGGAATTGGGGTTGGGATAAGATTGAACCGTGGTTAATAATGGTTAAGCAGGGAATTTATTCAATATCACCATGGTACAAACTTATTTTTGCCCATGAAAGATAATTTATCTGTTAAATGGAGACCTTACATCAAAGAAATAGATGAGCCTACTGAAAGAATAAGGGACTCAATCTCTCAAGTAGTAAAAATAACGATATCTGAAACCTGGAGAGAGGCATACTTGAAACTATTATACAGAATTTATTATACCCCTAGGAAGGGAGCAGAATGGGGTAATACTCAGTTTAGTAAATGCCCAAAATGTAGTAAAAATGCGGCTGATCTGATACACATGATTTGGGATTGTCCCTTAATTAGACAATACTGGCTTAAAATTAAATATTGGTTAGATAAGATCTTAAAGAGACCCTGCAATATTGAGCTAGAGCAGATGCTGTTTCTTGTAAGGACTAAAGAAATGGGGAGAGACTAGAAATTATTATATATATCAGTGTTAGCGGCCAGGTGTATAATTTTTAAAAGTTGGAAGAATAGTAAAAAACCTAATTTTACAGAATGGAAGAATTTTCTGATAAAACAGGCAATTATCGAACAATGATTACGCAATTATTGAATATATGAATAAATGGGGGAAATTTATACATTCACTTTCAGATACCCTTCAGAAACAGTTCTGGTGTCCCTTTAGGAATATAGTAGAAGCTTGAGTTTAAAGGGACATGAAACCCACATTTTTTCTTTCATGATTTAGAAAGAGAATGCAATTTTAAACATCTTTCTAATTTACTTCTATTATCTAATTTGTTTTATTCTCTTGATATTCTTTGCTGAAAAGCATATCTATATAGGCTCAGTAGCTGCTGATTGGTTGCTGCACATAGAAGCCTCATGTGATTGGCTCACCCATGTGCATTGCTTTTTCTTCAACTAAGGATATCTAAAAAATGAAGCAAAATAAATAATAGAAGTAAATTGTAATGTTGTTTAACTTTGTATGTTCTATCTGAATCATGAAAGAAAGATTTTGGGTTTAGTGGCCCTTTAAGTCTAGACAGAGGGTGGGTAGGAGTGGTAAATATTTGTGTGTTTTTTTGGGGGTTTTTTTGTTTGTTTGTTTGTGTGTAAGGGGTATCGGGATAAGTGGGATTAAAATACCAACAATACAAAGACAGAATACAGGATGATTTATATTGTACTGAGTAATGACTGATAGAAAGCATTCTGTATGGTTACTTTATTTTATGAAGGGCTTTCTGTTAATTTTGATTGGAATTTGTGAAACACCCTGCGAGGTGAAATGATGGCCCAAAGAGAGGCTATTTATCTTTTGTTTTTTGTTTATACTTGGTAAAACACCCTGCGAGGTGAAAGGTAAGACCAATTGAGAGGCTTTGTATTTATATTTTTGGATTATAAATAAAATAATATAATAGGTATCCTTTAACACAGAATATCATGGGAATAAAGCAAATCTAATAGAAGTAAATTGGAAACTTTTAAATTGGTATGTTCTGTCTGAATTATAAAAGGAAATTTTTGGGTTTCATAACCCTTTAAAGTGAATGTAAATTTTGATGCTAAAGTGCCCGGTTTTCAAAAATTTGATAAAAACAGGGGCACTTTAATTCATCAAAATTTACATTTCACTCCTGTTGTGAAAAAACACTTACCTTTTAATCTTGACAGCAGCTTCAGCTTCCTCCGGTTGTCGCAAGCCATTTCTGATGTCAGAAATGATGGATGGGTCATCCTCCAATCACGGCTTCCCCCCCTGGGGAATCAGGGTCTGATTCAACGCCGTGATTGGAGGAAGCCGGATTCCTCATTTTAGACCCAGGAAGAGGCTTTGCGACGGGTGGAGGAAGCTGGAGCTGCTGTCAAGATTAAAAGGCAAGTGAAATGTAAATTTTGATGAATTAAAGTTCCCCTGTTTTTAATCAAATTTTTAAAAACTTTAATGCAGAGAAGTATGCTGTAAAATGGAAAAACGTCACTGTTGGCTAATAAAGCACAAAGGTAAATGATAGCTGTGAAGGCTATTCAGATCCCAATTTTAAGAGAGATAAAAATACAAAATACAGTATAACATCATTATCATTTTGTAGTCTTATTTTGCGTAATATGTTTAATAGGTTATGATTTGCTTAGTAGCAGAACCAAATACTATGAAATGTACAACAAATTTAAGGGGTACAAGCGCAAAAACAAATTAACAAATACAAGCGCTAAATTGTTAGGCCATGGATTTTTTTTAATTGCTTACTCTAGAAAACTGTGTTTCACCTCTACACATGTGTTTAACGCATTTGCAAGGTCTTACTTTGGAGTTCCAAGGTGCGTAGCTCATTTGCTGGACACATTTGGTCAACCGATTAGGAGTGGTTGCTGCAAAAGCCCTCCAATCACTGGCTAACATTAAAAAAAAATCAAAAAATACTGGCCATAGCAATCAGCATAAATTTACAAAAAGTATAATACAGGATGCCCATTTGTTTCCAATTAGACTCCCATATGCTTGAAACATGAAATTTAGTTTTACCTTTGTTCTTTTTATTTACATTTACATGAACCTTAAAAATATTAGCAACAACCATAATGGTAAAATACCAGCTGGATGACTACCTTACTTGCAGCTGCTGAGTGTGACTTTACCTATGTGCATAGCACCTTTTTGTGTGTTAAATTAATGTGCATAGCACCTTTTTGTGTGTTAAATTAATGTGCATAGCACCTTTTTGTGTGTTAAATTAATGTGCATAGCACCTTTTTGTGTGTTAAATTAATACTTATCTAGGGTTAGTAAAACAAACATTACATACTAAAATTCAGAGCATGTTATTTCATGAATTAGAATATTTCTTTTATGAAAATTCACTGATAGATAAAAGAAGAAACATTTTCAAATTAGTCTGAACGAGGTTGATGTTTTGGAACCTTTGTGCTTTGAATACTAAAACATTGCACAGTCATACACACTAAAAAAAGCCTTTTAATGGAATCCGCTTTAGGATGAATCGCATTATCTGTATAAGAAATATTTGCATAATCTACATTCAAGGACACTTCTCAGGAGCAAGACATAATCATTTTGTTAAGATATTCTTTACCTCTATACATTTATAACAATACAAATATAAACACACTGAGCACGGAGCACCCATCTTATAAGCGCTTACATTAAATTTAAGCTACAATTGTCAGTTCAGTATCTGCAATAGTGAGAAGCAATTACCTAGGAAGCCATCTAATCATGTTAATGGAATTAATGAAATTAAACAGATGAAATTTTTATGGATTATCTTCTCTGAAGCTGGGCAACAGTTCAACTGCTGGAGAGCAATAGATAGAGATGAAAGTTTGCTGGCTTCAAAAGCCTTATGTTGGAAGAGGTCCACTCACTCCTGAGGCAGACAACATCCAGGAACTGGGTGCATCCCAGCAAGCGCAGAGCAACTGGCACTGAGGCCTATATATTACGGAGCACTCCGATTAATTGAAGCACTGTGTAGCGCACGTAAATAAATAAAAATTGGCTCAGAGAAACAGTTTTTATGTGTACAACTGTCTGATCACTTAAATGCCTTAATTTTTGGTAGAATTTGTTGCAAAAATGTTTTACTGTAAAAAAGATAATTAAACACCAATAAATTATACTATGAATATAAAAGAACCATGGTAAACAAAAATCACAGGAAAAAATATTAAGTTAAAGGGACATTAAACACTAAATACATGCTAGATAGAATGATGCATTCAAAGAAAAGATTAGTCCATGACTAACATGTAGATGTATTTTTTAAAGTTTCATTAGTTGTTTAAAAAGTGACAAAATAAGTATAAAGTTTTAGTGCCTATAAAACACTGGGAGCTGCCATGTTGTAACTTGTGTTACCTTCTCTGCTGTGGCCAATTAGAGACAGTTATATATAGGTCACTAGAGTGTGCAGCCAATGGTTGTGCTGGATTTAACAGTGTTCTGCCCTTCCATTTCTAACAGGAACTGAAAAGCTCACAATTTTAGAATGGAATTACAGGCAAAGAGGACAAAATAAATAATGAAAGTATATTGCAGAGTTGTTTTATATATACAATTTATCATTTTATATTACCATCTCAAAGTGTTTAATGTCCCTTTAAAATTGTTTATACTGGTTCTTAAACTAGCAGGAAGAGCAAGTTTGTGCACTTAGTCTAAACTTCAAATGAGTAGTAGATTTTTTTTCTGACAAATTTCAAATGTATGTCTATTTCCACTCCCACTGCATCATGTGACAGCCATCAGCCAATCACAAATGCATTTACATATACTCTGAATTCTTGCACAGGCTCCGTTGGAGCTGGTGACTGAAAAAGTGTAAATATAAAAAGACTGCACATTTTGTTAATGGAAGTACATTTGAAAGTTGTTTAAAATGGCATATTCTATCTAAATCAAAAAGTTTAATTTTGAATTGAGTGTCCCTTTAAGCAATATTTTGTAATGTATGTGTCTCTCCTTCACACACAGAACCTGTATAGCTACACAAACAGCTCTCAACCTAAAATTTGCTTTTCTACCTTTTTTACGTGACCTCACAAGCAGTACTGATGAGACTTGTTAGATAATCTTACCAGATAAGAGAGTTTAAGATCATCGGGCCCCATGACATCAGGGCTCGTGACAGTTTCTAAGAAATCTCGCTAGTATAAGAAGCCCCTGTCTTAATTCTCTAAAAGCAATTTTTACCTTATGAACGGTGTCTCACAAAGGGGTTTTAAGTATGTGAAGGTGATGAATATATTACAACAGGGCTCACAAAAAACATAATTTAAACATTCTATAAAATGAATAAATTGAATATTAAATCTGATTTGTATTGGCTGCAGGATATAATTTTTTTTTGTAATTCTTTTTTTTTATTGAAGAGATACAGGTACAAGGCAAAACTTACACACGCATACAAGGTAAAGACACAAATAGAAAGTTACAATCATAGTTCCATATCAGGTGCTACGTTCTAAGCATTAAGATATTAACATACGTGTGATAAAGTTGGTTCATTGGTATGCAAGATTCAAGTATACGCTATTAATACAAAAGAAGTTTGTGCATTGAGAGGTACATAAAGCCTATTCCATTGTCATTATGTGCCGCACCCATGTCTCTAAATTTTATAATATTAACAAAACTAAACAAAAAAAACAAACAAACACGTTAACCCCCCCAAACCCCCCCCCCCAAAAAAAAAAACACTCAACTAAAGTCTTTGGAAGGGGGAGAATTATATTTACTCCAGGATGTGACGTGGAGAGCTTGGTCAGACTTACGCTCCCTGACGCCAGTCTCCCAGCCGCTCCATGCACTGTACTTGAGTAGCTTGAAAAGAGTAGTCCGCCTGGCAGACAGAATCGGAAGCACTGGGGGAAAACACACATCCGCGTCTCCAACAAATGCAGGCGGCTCAAATAGTATAGTGAAAAGGAGCTGCCTCAAAGCCGGAGTTAGATAATCAGAGGGACAGTCGTTAACGCTTGCGACTAATTGCGGAGCTTGTAAAGGAGTAGTGTACTGTAGAAGATCAGGTGTAGCTGCAGGGTTGTCCACTCCGCTGTAGAACTGGGGTCGCAACGGCACAATCCGCTCCCCGTGAGTATATTGCAAAATAAAAAATCCATAGTCCCGGGTGTTGTGGCGCTGTTCTTCGCTGCCTGGTCAAGATATTGTGTGGTTGTGTTGTCCAGGCTCAGTGAAGAGGTGGTAACATGAGAGCAGTATCCCATGCCGGTAACCAAAGTATCCATTGCCAGAGGGGTCCCAGCCACCTTCGGCTTAGTTAGTGAGACTTGCCGAGGTTCAATCAAACAAATAAGAGAGATTTTAGGGTGTTCATGTACGCAAAGCTCTTGTATTTCACAGAGAAGTTCCCCCATAGCTATTGTAAGGGAGTTCAACGATGGCGCAAAGACCTCAATAAGTGCTGCGGTAAGGTGCTCCATAGTGAGCACGTCTGAAAGGCCCAAATGCTTTTTAATGCCTTCTCGGTGGCCAGGGGTTGTAGTGTCCTGATCCTGCGGGTTTCCCGGGCTCAAGTATTGCCATGGGAGGTCTGGGTGGCTTGGGATCTGCCACAGTGCTTTTATGAGCAAGATTCACAGAGCATTGTGAAGCTGTGGCCATCTTGGTTAGCCACCTACCGGAAGTATCAGGATATCATTTTTAAAGTGCTTCCCCTGTCCCCTGCTAACATTGCTCACCCCAACAAAACTTCCCTTTCTAACCACTAATTTCTATGGTAGACAACCAGCTCCAATACTTTCTATGGTAGACAACCAGCTCCAATGCTTTCTATGGTAGACAACCAGCTCCAATACTTTCTATGGTAGACATTTCACAACTAGGGTTGCCACCCAGGCAGTATTTTACTGACATGGTCTCTATTTTTAAGGTTCAGGTCAAAGTTCAAAATAAAGATATCATGGTCAAACTTCTTCTAAGTATGGTGGAATCTAATAATAAACAAATGATCATTTAAAATCTGTCCTAGCAGCTTCATTTCTTGATTTATGCTGTATAATTATTTATGCAAATGTATGCTAATTTTTTTCCAGAAAAGTTTGCAACTTTCTCTAGGAATAGCCCCTTTTTTAAGACAATTTCTTGAGGGCAGCCCCTGCGAGTGTCAGGGTGGTTTTTCATGTCAGATCTAGTGAATGTAATATAATCTAGCACCAGGTGAGAGATGTCTATATAATGAATGTATCCCATGCTAACTAAATAGGGCCAACTCGTTATAAGGAGAAACAACACTTCACTATGTACTGAAATCAGAGGTCACATTGTGTTTTGCCTGATTATATGAAGTAGGCAGATCTATCTATAGGTTACTTGCTGAGCTATTTAATTTGCTCTGATTAGGTTTTGCTCCATTAGCTGTAAGTTTGCAGTAGTTGATACAGATATTTTCATGACTAAAATGGTTAAAGACACATAAAACTGTACAAAGAAAATGCTCTAATGTGTTAGAGCCATTTATTATTGTACTGTAGCTTACGTATCAGAACACATCTGGTGAGTCAATGACAAGAAGCATATGTACGTAGCCACCAATCAACAGCTGGCTCCCAGTCGTGCATTGATTCTCCAGAGCCTGCCTAAGAATGCTTTAAATACACACAAAAAAAACTAAGCAAACAAAGCAAATATGATAATATTGGTACATCAATATGTCTCTTAAAATCGCATGCTTTGTCTGAATAATTAACATTTCATTTTGTTTTTGATGTCCCTTAAAGTAAGGCTACAATTGGTCTGTACCTGGCAACATTCCAACAAGAAGTGATGATGATCTTTGATTATTCATTCAAAGTATTATTTTTAATACACTTCTAATTTTGTGTAAGAAAATATATATTTTTTTAATTAAGCTTCCATTTTCAATCCATCACCATCTCCAGATAATTAAATGGTTTTGTAGGGGAACTGATGTCTTCTGTATCACTCCATGTTGCTACTGAATTCAATGAAATACAATGATGAGTTCACTTAAACTAGATCATTTGTCACAAAGCAAACAATTAGTAGGGAAATTTTAGTATTCATGCCACCTGAAAGCAAGAACAAGTTTAAAATTAAGAAGGATTCTCTATTATCTTTCTGGCCTTGGCAATACTATTGAATATTGGCCCAATTAAACTTTAAAGCGACATTCTAGTGAAAGAAAATAAAATGCTCTTGAGCATTGTTTATCATACTGTCAGGGTGCCAGGAATCAGACTGAGACAAGATGTGCAATAATAATCACACCTTTATTAATAGCAAAAAATAATAAAAAGTCCACAAGTCAAATAACAAGCCAGGAATCAAAACCAGAACTGGTAGTCAGACAAGCCGAGTCAGGAGCCAAAACGAATAGTCAGACGAGCCGGAATCAGGAACAAGGAGAACAGCAGAGTCAGGAACAAGCCAGGGATCAGGAACCAAGAGGGACGTCAGACAGCCAGGTAATACACAGGAGCTCTCACAAACAGGTCTGAGACAATGCAAGGGAAAAGTAAGCATACTGAACAGAGGCCCTTTAAATAATAAGTGATGACATCACAATTCTGAGACTGCATCCTGTCTCACACGGATGATGACACCAGTCTGGCCATAAAAGGAAGTGCAGGAAATGAGCAGCATCCCCCACAATGCACCATAGTCAGGAAGAGAGATGAGTAAAATGGCTGCCAGCAACACATGGCAAACAGATCAGGGAAAAAAAACCTGACACATACCTCTTTTTCTGTGGCCAATTAGAAAGCCCCAGCACAGTAATCACTATGTTGAATGTTTGAGGATCTGGGTTCTGGATCCTGTAATATCCACTCCACTCTCTCTGGGGACAGTGGTGGGAAAACATAGTTCAGGGTTAAATTACAGTAAATTTGGCAAAGTAAATAAAGCACATGTTAATAGTGCATAATAATCATGAGTACACATTTTATGGAAAATTACATTTTGAGTTTAAAGGAACAATAAACTCCAAATGTAATTTCCTAAAGGAAGGGCCATATTACAGTGGAGCACAAATGTTTGCGTGTGAGCGATAGGAAGTTTATTGCAGGTGTTTGCACTCGTCGGGCTTACCGCTGGTATTATGAGTTTAAAGTGAACGCAATCGCTTGAGCATAATCGCAATTTACGCTATACTGATTACCGCGTCCTCAGAGCTCTGGTTACCTCTGTTTTGCAAAAGACAAATGCTGCACAAAACACATCAAAAATATATTACAAAGTACAGTTGCACTCATAATAACACCATCTAATAAAAATTATTGTAAAAGAAAATATTGCACACAAATGTTTTAAGGGCTCAAAGATATGAGATCTCAGGAGTTAGAAAAAAAAAGGCATGTAAAAAGCTTTAACATAAAAATACATACATACATGTCTAAAGATGTTTATGTATGTATGTATATATATATATATATATATATATATATATATATGTCAATATATGTAAAGTGAAGTGCTGTAAAGGGAGGTATACCTGTATATATAGAATTATACACATATGTATTTATATGTGTATAAATCTATTTACAGATATATACAGGTATACCTCACTTTACAGCGCTTCACTTTACAGCGCTTCGCAAATACAGCGCTTTTGTGGAGCTGAAGTTCCAAACTCCAAGGATTTTGAAACGGTGCTGTAATCTTAGTGAGATTGCAAGAAAGTGACTGGGACCATTTTGTTATGCGCAGTTCACCCTGTTTACAGCATTACAGTGCGTTCTCAGTGTTATAGAGTGGAAAATGTTACTACAGTAATTGTCACTATTTTACAGGTACAGTATTTATTGAATACTGTGCTGTGCTAGTGTTAAACTAAACATAGCACTATAGAATTTGCACCCCTAATATATGTTAGTTCAAACATGTTTTCAAGTTTTTTAAACATACTGAGAAGTGAAAAGAAAGCTAAAACCACATTGTTTCACTTTAAGGCGGTTTTTACTTTACAGTGGGGCTCCGGTCCCTAACCCGCTGTATGAACGGGGTATACCTGTATACACATAAATACATATGTACACATATATAGACATATATAGAAGTGTACTGAAGCCTTTTGCAGTTAAGTAGAAGAAAACATTTTAAAACATATTTATGCAATATTAATTTTTAATAAACGTGCTAAACTGTAATTTACTATAAACATATACAGTATAATAGTATAATAGTATAGATATATTGCACCAAAATACCATCAGATATATGTAGAAATATGTATTTAGGAATAAATAGAATGTATTCTTCTATGTGAAGAACGTGAATGTGAAATAGTCCAATTTTCATGTCGGGTTAGCGCACATGAGAATATGCGATTGGGTTGGCACACGAGTTGGGTGTTTTTTTTCCCCCTTTTTTCTTTATTGACTTCTATGGGGAAATATGTGAATGCACATGCAATATTCTAAATTCACCTGCAAAAAGCTTACTTCTAGCGCAGTTAACACTGGAACAGGAGCGGTAATGTCTAATTATGCACAGTGAAAATGTTTGCAGGTCATTTTATTTCTTTGTTCTGTATTTTAAGTCTGAAAATTGTTTTTGTCCATTCCCCCTAGAAAGCTGTAGTGCATTCAGTAGAATTCAGAACTCTGAGCCTCCTATAAGCTCCACAGTGATTGGTTGATATGTGCTGCAGCTCATATCTACAAGTCTTTAACTGGCCATAAGTAATGGAGATAAGAATACAACACCCTAGAGGCTTTTCAAGGGGGTGGTTTGTTGGACTGTAAAACTATGCAGATTGCATTTTAAAAAGGGACAGTTTCAAAAGCTTTAAATACATGATTTGTTTATGCAGATTTTTACAATATTTTGATTAACTTATAATACATATTAAAATATACTTTCCCTTTAATATCCTTTAAAGTTTGAGAAAAGTATATGGATATATTTACGTCTGATGCTACCCGAGAGTCAAACATGTTACATAATTTCTTACACTACAGAGTGTCTGCTGGCCCTTTAAATAAGGACTAGCTGGCATATTATTATACAGGAAATAAATTAACATTGCTCATATGAATCCAATTGCTGGTAGTAGTGCAGGATTTGGCACGTTACATAGATCTGTTTCTTGAACACAGAAAACAGATAAGTTGCGTAATCAGAATCACTAAAGCTGATTATTCCTTAAAGTAACCTCAAACTCAAAAACATTACATCATGCATAGGAAAAAAAACCCAATTAAATGTTAAATATTGTGTGCATGAAAATAGTTAAAGCCGCTTAAACAGATATTGAAAGAAGCAGGAAATGTATGTTTGTGCACAACTCACCCTATGGACAGAGAACCAACTCCCTCAAGTTAACTAATACTCCCTTTCCCTTAGTCTCCTTTGTTATAACTTAGCTCCCTTCCATAACAGCATACTGAGGTAGTCTAAGGAGTATGCACGTATCTTGGGCACTAAACATGCATAATAGTGTTACAAGCCATGCTGCCATATAGCACTTCCTATGTGAGCCACATTTGGTATGCTCTCATAAAAAGGATGAAAAGCAGAGACTTCAGCGCAGGAGCATGCTTGTGTCTGGAACACTATTTGGCAACAGTTTTGCAAGAATTATCCATTTGGAAGAGCACTGGATGGAAGCACTATTCCCTGCAACATAGTGCTCTAGACACCCACCTATGTATCTCTGCAACAAAGAATATCAGGGGAACAAAGCAAATTTGATAATAAAAGTAAAATTGGTAACTTTTTAAAATGGTGTGCTCTGTCTTAAAATGCTTGGGTTGCATGTCCCTTTTATTTTGATTTCCAAATCCCTTTAAACAGATATATCTTTAATTCTGGATTTATTTGCAGCCCTTGAGAGCTGGACCTGGACACCCCCGGGTTAACCTTATAAAAAGGTTAGAAAGGGACATCTCAGACCTCTTGTAATTGGGGAAAATGCCTTCCCAGCTCCCACATAGGAGGGATCTGGGGAGTTTATAATAACATCTCCAAAGGGTTTTCTTTCTATTCTGACAGCTGTAAAACAGGAAGACAAAGGTTGCAGATAAAGCTGGCTGTGCAGCGCTCCCGGCAAGCACGGTGATGTAACAGCTCCCGTGCACTGACTAGCTAATGGTGCCTGTGTTTTCCAACAAGTTATCAGCATAACAAAAGGTGCACTGGTCCGTCATGTTTCTGCAAAATAAAAACCTTTAGATTTGTACCATTCAGAAGAACTTCAACCACCAAATACAAAAGGGAAAAGTTCACATTTTCACAGATAAAGGCAGCTTCTGTTCTATTTATCAGAATAATGGTAACTTTTGCCAGTCAACATAATTAAACAATGTACCATATGTACACTTATTTTAATAGAACAAAATGGCCTAACATAACTTTGAGAGTACTGGTGTTAGGGGTTTATAATTATATACACACATTTAGATGACTTAGAAATCCTCTGTAGCCACTATAAAATATATAATAGGGCTAAAAAACAACAACACACCAGCATGTAGAAAACCATGCAAAATCTGTGTGTGTGGTGGTGTGTGGGGGGGGGGGGGTAGCATTATATTGTAATGTAGTGTCCTTTCTTCTCATCCATTGCCCAATTCTCAAAAACTTGACGTCATGGAAAGAAATCATCATCTTATTTTACTAGGCATTATACTGTAAAGTAAGTGCCTCTCCTTAACATAATGCATATTAGTGAGTTTCCCTTAATGAGATACACAGTTCTCAAGGTAAAAATTGGATTTAAAAAAATTGCTGAGCGGATACTGATGACACATCTTATAGAATCTCGTCAGACCATAGAGCTTTAGAGAATCAGGCCTCCAGAATCCTGTATAGCCAGGTAAGCAGCTTTCAAGCTACAATCTGTTGTCCTAAATTTCTTTGAGAGACCTTGTGGTACTGACGAGACTTCATAGACAATCTTGCCAGACCAGAGAACTTTAGATCACCGGGCTCCTTTAGGGGCTGACAATATCTAAAGCTCTCTAATCTGGTGAGATTATCTAAGAAGTCAGTACTGTAAAGCCCGTAAACAATCTTAGCAAGGCACAAGTTTAGCTTGAGAGCTGTTTATTGCTATACAAAGTTGTGAATATGAAGACGAGACACATAGATTACAATATAGGGTCTAAAGAAAAACTTAGACATTTTATTTGATTTCTCCCCATGCTTGTGAGTTTTTGGTGACCAGGTCCCAAGTCTTAAAGGGACATGAAACCCCATTTTTTTTTCATGATTCAGATAAATTATACATGTATTCATTCTCTTGGTATCTTTTATTGAAGAAGCAGCAATGCACTCCTGTGAGCTAGCTGAACACATTTGTAAGCAAATTAAAATGGGCATACAAGTTCAACCACCAAAGAGCAGCTAGCTCCAAGCTCATCTATCTAGAATAAAGCAAATTAAATCATAAAAGTAAATTTGAAAGTTGTTTAAAATTGTTTTGTCTATCTGAATCATGATTTTTTTTTTTGTTTTTGTTTATTCATGTCCCTTTAACATTCTCAAAAATTCCACTCAGGAACAAGGTCGGGTGACCTCATTAGGCATAGTGAACTAGAGATTCAGGTCTGCAAAAAAGGAGTATAGTAAAATGTAGGTATCAACTGATCTTAGAGAGACTGCTAGTGACAAAAAGATGCAATAAAATAGACTACAGATCAAGCAATCACATGCTACCCTATAATAGAAGATAATATTCCTCAGTACACAAGCAATGACTACATTGTGGTCCACATGCCCAGTGAAAATATGTCTGTTTCTCTAGTAATTAAAAATACCCGCACATAACTGAAGGCATAATTACATATTAATACACTCCATACTTGGTATGGTGAATAAGATGCTGTGCATAATTACACAAATATAATAGTTACATATAGACACAAGTTAAAAAAAACACAACGTATACAAATAGAATGAAAATGAGAGATTAAAAAAATTGCATAATTACATACTGATACACTGCATACTTGGTATGGTGAATAAGATGCTGTGCATATTTACACAAATATAATACAGTTACATATAGACACAAAAAAAAACAACCTGTATACAAATAGAATGAAAATGAGAGATTAAAAAAAATGGATCAGGTTACTCTAGATTTTAAACTGTTACAATGTGAATGTAATTCTAAAAGGTCATATGCTGTCCTGTTACTTACAGGTTCCCAGGTGCTGCCTCACTAGGGCAAATGACAATCCACAGGTTATATGTTGTGGCTAAACTTTCCATTATTTCAACTGGCTGTCAAATACAATGTATGTAACAATACTGGACACTTAATGTAGGTCTCATCTCAGGGCTGGTATTTGCACATACAGGGCTGAAGGCAATGAGGTCAGATCTGAGGACTGATAATACCTCTAGGACAGCTGGCAATCCTATCCACTAGTAACCCCTGCACCTTTGATATCTAGCTTTGTGATCAGAATTTAGTACCCACAAACTTTATGGTATAGAACCATTCCTACATGGGCTTGGGTTTATATTACAAAGCACAAGTAAATAGATAAGCCGCCCAAGAGTGCCTAATTCACCTGTGTGTAGGGATACTACTAATTTATATCTGACTTCTTGTTATTATTTTAAGTGACACATCAAACCTTTATTTTATGTGTTAGCCCTGAATCTTCTGACTCACTCTGAATATAAATAATGGCTAAGAAGAATTTACCACTGTGTTTCCTCAGGGATAGTATGTGACACAGTTTAAGAGTATTTTTTGGTTCTTGGTATTATCTTGTGATTGTCCAGTCTCACACTTTAAGTATTTTTTTTGCAGGAATGACAAACATTACTAATAATTACTAAATAAAGCAACACACCATATCTATATCTATATATATATATATATATATATATATATATATATATATATATATATATATATATATATATATATATATATATATATATATATATATATATATATATATATATATATATATATATATTATATCTGTATATATATATATGAACTATAATTGCTTGGTCTGTACATTTGCTATCACTAGTTTGTTCTGCACATTGTAGCTAATAGTTATTGCTGTTTGCATCTATGTGGTCAGCGTTAGCCTCATGATTTGAGCACTTTACACGGATTCCCAGTTTGAGGCACATTAGCTGCTAATTGCAATGCAATGAGTGAGTGTAAAGTAGTGGATTGCAGAAGGAGCACATCCCTATAGACACTTCAGAATGGGTTTTGGAAACAGAACAGTTTTAGAAGCAATTATTAACCTCTTGGTTGCTAGGAAGAGCTGGAACGTAATGAGTTGATGCCCTAAATAGGGGTTAATGAATTAAGGATGGGTGGGTGTGGTAAGAAGATTTACTTAGTTCGCTTATTTCTCACAATCTATGGCTATCCTGACCCCCTAGATCGCTGTCTTCATTGGTAAGGGTGACAGCAGCAGCACCGGGTATGTCATTGTCACCCACCTGCCAGGAGCTGGACGGAATGTCGTTGAATCTGGCCAACCCTCCGAAGGTGTAACAGCTGGAGATCTGTTCCAAGCTCTCAGAGCAATGCCAGAGTAACCCAAAGCTCACAGGCTCCTGTCCGTCAGCACTGGCGGACTTCACGATCCAGGAGGGAGAGAGGAAGCTGAAGCTGCACACAGCCACCAGACAGGCAGAGAGCAGCACCCAGAAACAGGACACACAGCTGAACATCCTGTGCTGCAGGCGGGGAGCCAGCCCCAAAGCCACATCCAGCCCTGCTGTCTTCTTGTTCGGGTCCAGCAAGGAACGCATCTGGGAAGCAAAAAAGGAAAATCCTCCCTCCTACTTCCCCTCCTCCTAAATACAATGGGATCCTTCTAGACTGACATCAGAATGCACCCAGGGGTTCCTGTTCACCATCCCCACAGCAAGGGAGACCTGGCCAGGATCTGGTCCTGTGCTAATGACAGATGCTACACACAGGGGATCCGTGAAGGCTGCAACTTCAAAGGCTGCAGGAATGACTGGGAAGAAGTCAGGCTGCTGTATGAGCATGGGAAGGGGTGGTCAGATGCCCCAGCCTTTCCTCTGAGGCTGCAGGGAGTCACACATATGATTTATACACATGAAGACCTGGGTGCTGCTCCACAAGAGGAGGAGGCTTCCCATGCAGAAGAATGCAAACATCTAACCTGCTGCTATACAGACAGGTGTCCCCTGTGCCTGTCACTCACTCAGAAAGGGCGGGCACTTGTACAGTCATGTGACCCTATAGTGGCTAGATTTGAATTAGTTTATCTAGATATATTTTCATTTATACCTTTTATATTTCATTAGACCACATCATACACATTTAGTTTTGAAGTAAAATACTGTTTCTGACTCAGGTTATCTTTTTTGCACCCAAATCATTTTGACACAACTTTCTATCATTTGGTATACTTCAGTTCCAACTTAATAGATTCTACTAAATTATTAAAATATATACTGATTTGTGTATAGAAAACTATAGAGATATCTGGAATAAATTATACTATCCCATAGTATTGATATATTTGTAGTGCAGTTGTGAGATTTTTTTTTTTCTTTGTCTTTTTGAAAAATAAAATATATTTTTTTTATTGTATACATCCAATTACATTTTATGTGGGACATATTTAACCCACAGCTGTATCACTTTTTTTCCTTGAATCTTTTTATAAAATAATTGTGTTGTCAATTTACAGTTCCTAATTATGTGTCATTTCTTAAAAAAGAGATAATTCACATATTAATTTAGGTGTCAGTAGATGTGTTAATACAGTGCTAAATAACAACACAAGGAAGTTGATATATTTTACGTCTGTAGCATTATTAGGTGTTATATTAGTGTTTATTTGAAGTTAAGAAGTATTTGAAGATAAGTACACTTTGGATAGAGGATTTTATTTTTAAACACAATAGTTTACTATATGTTTAAATCTTTCAAAAGATTTAAAAAGGTTTTAAAAGCTGAAATCCTAAAACACTACCTTCGGTTCCAAATAAGGACACAGCTAGTAATCAGAGCATACGTATGTATGCCTGCATCTTATTTGCCCTGGAACTGCACAAAAGCACATTCTTTAATAAGTATTGATTCCCCTTTGCAGTTGTTTAAACACATAGTAAAAACAGGACCTTTTTTTTGGTATATCATTATGTATTTATTATTATTGTACCGTTACTCGTATATAATTATGTATTTCACAAATGAAATGGGACTAAAGCTAGCCCCAGATCAGCAATGCACTACTGGGACCTAGCTGAACACCTCTGGTGAGCCAATGACAAAGAGGCATATGTGTGTAGCTTGTACTTGGTCTCTGTAGTGCACTGCGGTTTCTGAGATTATCTAGGTATTCTTTTAAATAAAGGATACCAAAATAATAATGAAGTCAATTTGATAACAAAAGCAAAATGAAAAGTCTCTTAAAATTACATGCTCTTTCTCAACCATACAAATTTTAACTTTCCCTTTCATGTGCCTGTAAATTGTGCAACCAAATGATGTTTGATTTGCAAATTCTGCCATGTGGATTACTGACAAAATGTAAGATCAATAGTATCAGCTTTTGCTTAATATAAGTATGGTTCATATATACAGACGCAGATGGATACATGCACACATGCCCAACATGTGTATTCTTTATAGCCAACAATTAAATATAGGACATCTGCCAAAAATGTGAAATCCAATTTTTAAATATTTAATACAAAAGCACCCAGTTCTAAATATTTAAGGGTAAAAGTTCCCATGGTCTATTACAGCTGAAAATGAATACAAGAGTAAGTGTGAGCTGACAGCATCTTTCTGGCACACTTTCTGAAGAAATGGAAACTCTTGCATGTATATGTAGTTGTATTTCTATATATGTCAGGTAGCCTGTTTTGGGACAGATTACAAGTGGAGCGCAAAATATCGCTTGTGCAAGCGTGATATTTGGCCTCCACTCAGTAATACCAGCATACGCAAATGTGCGCTGGTATTACAATTTAGGCGCAATGCAAAAGCGACCATGCACTTGCATCGCAGGGAAGCTTTGCGCTCACGAGAGCGTGCTTCCATAGGCTCCAATGGAAGACTCGTTCTTATGCCGTCAGTCACGGCAGAGAACCTAGTGCAGCGAAGGAGGTAAGTCGCGCAACGCTGGGCAGCAAGGTGTAACTATATATGTATATGAATATATACATATATATTTACAGGGAACACACAGTCCCCATAGACCGCTATATAAAGGCACTTTTCAGTGCCGTTTTTTTTTCTAACACCCCACATATTCTCACTTTAACCACACAAAAACTGTGCAGTTATAAACAAAATAAAGATGCTTCAATTTTTTTAATTTAAAGGGACCTCACACTTAAATTTAAGGGTAATTGGGGATATTTTTCAAATTAACCACTTGTAATTTGCGAGTGATAAATTAGCGCTCCACTTGTAAGATAGGCCTTTATGTGAAAATAGCAATACAATAGAAAATAAAAAAAGAAACTGTTATTATCTAACATTTTCACTAGTTTTTGTGTTTTATATTATTTACAAATTATAATCAAATTAAAACCAGTGATAGCAATGTGCATAGATTTGCAATGTTGGAATTCAGATGAATCTCAAAGTATAATCATATATTTTTCATACATATTTCTAGGACCTCTGTAGATATTTATTTTCCTTGCTATGTAATCAGTCTATAATATATAGCATCACTTCATCAAATTGCAAATACAGTTATAAGGTATATTTTGAATGCATGGGCGGACAAGTTCCCATAGAGGGAACCTGTCCTCCTGCAATCGCATCGCCTAGGAAATTTAAGATTGCACAAGAGCTCTCTTCTGCAAACACCTGCGCCCTGCTTTCACACAACCAATTACATGGGAGTAGGGGTTGTCAATCTCTCCAGTCTGATCAGTCCGGGGATACTTTAATCCCCTCCCCTCTAAAGTTGCGGAGAGGTTACAAAATAGAGGTCTTATGAGTGCTGCTTTTTAAATTGTAGTTTCAGGTTTAAACGTGCAAGTCAGAAGCTTCAAAGCCAGTTTAAAAAATGAGCCTCTATATTATTTGTAAATAAAAAAGTAGATTGTGTTAATACAGTGATTCTAGTTGAACACTGACATTTGTTATGTTATAGAGATCTATATTACTGAATACTACATTTATTAAAAAAAAGAAATGTCAAATGCTTGTTCAGAAATGGAGGTGGCTAGTATGAGATTGAACTCCTGCTACACATACATATAAAAGGATCTGTCCCAGTCTGGGATCTAAGCACACCATATGAATCACTTTAAAATCCCATTCCTGTTAACCCTCTCCCTCTTTATCCTCTACCCAGATGATTAAAGGGACATAATACTCATATGCTAAATCACTTGAAACTGATGCAGTATAACTGTAAAAAGCTGACAAGAAAATATCACCTGAGCATCTCTATATAAAAAAGGAAGATATTTTACCTCACAATCTCCTCAGCTCAGCAGAGTAAGTTCTGTGTAAAAAGTTATACTTCACCTGCTCCCAGCTGCAGGTAAAAATATATAAAAAAAACAGCAGCCAATCAGCATCAGCAGTTCTGAGGTCATGAACTCTTACTGTGATCTCATGAGATTTGACTTAACTCTCATGAGATTTCATAGTAAGCTTCCTTTACCTGGTGAAATAATATGAGAGTTCATGAGGCTCATCCTTTCAGCTGTCCCAGGACAGACACACTAAAATGCTGCTTAGAAATCCTTTACAATGGGAGGTGGCTACTGAGGAACTTTTGAGGTAAAATATCTTTCTTTTTTACATAGAGATGTTCAGGAGATATTTTCTAGTCAGCTTTTTACAGCTATGCTGCATCACTTTCAAGTTTTTAAACATTT
Organism: Bombina bombina; assembly: GCF_027579735.1. Lineage (NCBI taxonomy): Eukaryota > Metazoa > Chordata > Amphibia > Anura > Bombinatoridae > Bombina > Bombina bombina. The sequence continues at coordinate 204,013,885 of NC_069501.1, read as the reverse complement.
GGGTATTATGGCCCTTTAAGATATATATATATATATATATATATATATATATATATATATATATATATATATATATATATATATTTACAGCAAATCTGAACCCATACCACATGAACTGATGCAGAAAAGCAGAGGTGTGCTCACTTGCCTTGTGCTGTGCGCCTGCCTACACATACACATTCAGCTTCTCTGGCTCTGCATGTGGTAGAAGCACACATAGCATACGCAGATATACTGTATGTGAGCAGGCTTAGAGCTGGCAGTAGCTTCTGCGTTAGAAAAAGAAACAACATAGGTAAAGGTCCAGAGTAAAGAATGGAGCGAGAGGCATAAAACAAAACTAGGGATATTAAACCGATTCAAAGACAGAACGTTAAGGTCTATACTTGTGTGGCAAATTGGTGCTTAATGCTCAGCTGTAGGATTTTTTTAAATTATTTTTTGCCCCCACCACCACTGCCGCCCCCAAAACAAAAATAAAAGAAAGAACATTCAGATGCACATACATAGCTGATTTACATTATGTGTAATGTTTACACAATCTGCATTGGTTTACAAGTTCCAGATTAAATGCAATCCACAGCTTTTCCTGTAAGCAAGAAAATGCCCAGAACATTAGATCTTAAATCAAATACAAGTGTCTTGTCACTCCTCTAATAAGAAACATGCCAAAACAGGGGACTGTAGGCATGATACAAATGCCCTGCAGCCCCTTTACTTAGCTAAAAATATTTGTACCTGCGGCACTCAGGGATGTCATTTTATTTACCTTTTGCACTTAGAGCACTGATCCATGATATGACTCTGTAATTACATTTTTAATATTTGCCCATTCATTTAGATATATACATTGCCAGTATAACATGAAACACATTTTTTTTAATCAATGATTCAGAAGAGGTATATCATTTAATTTTATTTTACCAATTTACTTCTATTTTCGAATATGCTTTGTTCTCATGTTATTCTTTGCTGAAGAGATCTCTAGATAGGTAGCATGCACGTATGGAGCACTACCTTGCAAGAAAAATTGCTGCAATCTAGTGCTCTTGCTAATCTATAACATTATACACACAACATAGTCAAACACATACACACACTAACAGCAATGCACACATACACACATATCCACATACACACATATATATGTGTATATATATATATATATATATATATATATATATATATATATATATATATATATATATATATAAACAGATGCACATATACATGTACACACACACATACATATATATATATATATATATATATATATATATATACACATACATACATATACACACTCAAACACATACATAGATAAAACAACAATGCACACATACACATATATCCACATACACACACACACACATATATATGTATACACAAACAGATGCACACATACATACATACACATGTACACATATATATACACATACACACATATACATACTCAAACACATACAAGCACACATTCAAACACAAACATATATTTTTAGTAAAATAGGAGCTTAAGAACATCCTATTGAAAGTGTGATCATTTAATATTACAAATCATTTGAGGCAGTAGCAGTTGTGTCGCTGAAATCCCTGTAGTTATGCCCCTGCTATTGAAATTACCTTCCTGCTTTTCATCAAAGGATACCAAGAAAACTAAGAGAATTGATAATAGAAATTAATTGGAAAGTTGTTTGAAATTGTGTGCTCTATCTGAATCACAAAATAAAAAAATTTGGTTTTATATTCCTTTAACTCAGACACACATCCTGACTCATCATACTCGCTAAAATATACACTCATAGAAACACACATTTAACCTTAGCTTAGCCTGATGAAATACTGCATGTGGCACTGAGAAACGCGTTGTTTTTAAATAAACCTTTTATTTTATAAAGAACAGTTACTTTATTCCATCTGCTGTGGCCTCTCTTTTAGTGTATTGCTACTTTTGAAACATAAAAGTGTTCTCTTTTTGTTGAGTGCCTTTGATGTGGAGTTTTTGATAGCTGCATCGGCAGATCTACAACTGACCGTGACGTCAAGGACTGCTTGCAGTATACGCCTACAGTGCTGAGTCGGAACTTCTCCATTTGAGTGGGCTGTGGTATCTTCCTGGGGCTGTCCTGCTGGAGGGACCGGTGATCTCCAGTATACGTCATGTGCACTACCAGTAGTGCCATACTACATGTGAGTTGCCCCTTGTCTATATTTCTTGGATATAGTATTTTGTACATATTCACCCTATGAGGCGCCTCCTTTCGTTTCTACATATAATTATGATAGAGGCACTTTAGCCAAAAACAATAATACATGTATACAGTATGTTCCTTTAATTTAGCAGTTCAGAAGGAGGCAGGGGACCAGGAAACCCAAAAGAGAAAACTTTGGAGACATGGAAAGAGTAGAGGGAGACAGCCAGAATTAAACTAAACACTAGTCTAAACATTAATGCAACTGTTTGATTTGCTTTAGGCTAGAGCTGGCCCCGGGTGAGCTTAAGTAACCAGGGACACCCTGTGGCTGCATTAGAGGGGCCCTGGGCATGAGTGGAATACACTGGAATACAGACTGATGTTTATTTTATTATATAAGTATATCTGAGACTAGATGAAGAAGTAATGAATAAGAGTAATATCTTGGCATAGCATGCTAAAGGAATGTATGGCAATGGTGTGTTTTTAGAGTTTTCATTTAGGTGGCAGTTGCAGGTATAAGAGAGATATAAGAATTTAAGAGACCAGACATGAATCTAGTTCTTTATCTGTCTCTATTACCAATTTCAGGCCAGATTTCCATGGTCCAATAAATACTTTCGAAATTCAGAGTTATCACAATTAATATGTACTATTTATTTATTTATTTTGCATTAGTCAGAAATACTACAAAACAATGGTTCCTTTAATGAATCAATGAACAAATGGATATAGCACTTTTTTTATTTGATCATGAGGTTTAAGCCATTGCTCTAATGACTTCAAATTTAGACTATTCAATAACGATCCAGCAATGTTCTTTTGAGTTGACTGATTCCCGTGTCAGCCAATAAGTATGTAAGCTATCCTTTTATTCTTTGCCAATCCTGACCCAACTAGGGCATGGCTCAAAATCACAAGAAACATCCGTGGCTGACAGTTTTCTTTCGATTTAAAGGGACAGTCTACACCTTAGTCATCTTAAAGTCTTACCTTAGATTAAACTGCAAATAGTCTGCTGCACCTTTTCTATATCATGCAGCAGGAATGATAAAAAAAAAGTTCTTTTAAAATTCATATTGTTTCTGGCCACTTTAAAATGGCTGCCAAGCTCTGCCCACTGATGACATCACGATCTGGCTGCATATGGCTTCCAATCACAAAAGGCTCAGTAGTTGTATTCAACAGACTGTCAATGCTATTCAGCAGAGTGCCTAGATGCAGCCCAGATTGTGATGCCATCAGTGGGTGGAGCTTGGAAGCCATTTCAAAGTGGACAGAAACTATATTCATTTTAAAATAACTTTTTTACAGTTCCTGCTGCATGATATAGAAAAGGTGCAGGAGGCTATTTGCAGCTTAATCTAAGGTAAGACTTTAAGATTACTAAGGTGTAGACTGTCCCTTTAAGCTCAGTCAGCTTGCCTTCCAGTGCCATTATAAACACACATAATATGACTTGATAGAAATAAATATTTTTTTTTTCGTGACAAACGGTTCGCCCAATACATTTAAATTTTTTTATTTTGTCTGTGCCCAATTGTTAGCAATTATCAAATAATTCCAGACAACAAAATACTTCAAATACATAACATTGTGCTGGGACAAACCTCATATTCCAATTCAAATAAAAAAGATATTCAATGCTTCCCTATTATTAGTTAAACTAATAACGCCTCATCAGACGCAAAGGGAAACCAATAAACTGTGTGCATGTATTTAACACACTCACACCTATGGCGATAGTTTAGCTTAACAAACCCTCACTGGCTTCAAATGAAAATAACTTCTGACTTTACTTAAACATCAACTTCCAACCAAGTTGAGGTTCCCTTGGATGCCACTCCCATCCACCACAAAGGATTCCTCCATAAAAGACTCCATACCCCCATATCCTTTATTAATTACATCACTTTGATTATGATCAATTGAAATATTCCTCCTTGGTTCCATCACATCCTGGCAACTCTTCCGTTTTATTTTTCTTCTCTTGTCAGTTATATGTGATTCTGATGTGGCAGGTAAACCAAGGTCTTCAATTTGCTGGTCCTTGCTTTACCAATGAGCCACTGTTAGACTTTACCTGCAAGTTGTTTGTTGCAAATTAATCTTTTGTTTTTTATTACTCTATGACACAATCTATCTGCAGCAGTGACTTATTTGCAATTAACCCCATATCGAGCCTTTTCTTCTATTACTTGCCCATTTATAGGACTAGTATCCTGGGTGTGCTGTTTACAGTCTGTTTGTGCTGGAATTGTTACTGATTTTGTTGCCTTGGATCTGATTACTCTCTTGTCTAGTGATTTTGTAGTTTGCTGCCTGATTGTGTTTTGACCCCTACCTGTCCTGACGACCCTTGGTGTTTTCTGGTTTTGTTACTTGTTTGCCTGTAAGCTGCCGAATCTTGCCTGCTTCAGCTACCCTCAGTCACAGTCTACTACCAACGAACTTGCTTTGTAGCGTAGGGACCCTGCAACCTGACGCCAACTAGTGGCCAGGTATAGCGGAGGGGTAACCTAGCTGCTTGGTCACAGTTTTAGTATTAAAGTCTTGGAACAATCTTCTTACTTAAAGGGATAGTCAACTCAAAAATGGTAATTGTTTAAAAAGAAAGATAATCCCTTTATAACCCATTACCCAGTTTTGCACAGCCAACACTGTTATATTTATATACTTTTTACCTCTGTGATTACCTTGTATCTAAGCCTCTTTTGACAGCCCCCTGATCACACAACTTTATTTATTATCTATTGACTTGCATTTTAGCTGTGCTGTGCAGAACCCATGGGCGTGAGTTATCTATATGACCCACATGAACTAGCAGTCTCCTGTTGTGAAAAGCAAATAAAAAAGCATGTGATTAAGAGGCTGTTTATAGTGGCATAAAAACAGACAGAAATTTAGAGGTTTAAATGTTATAAAGTATATAAATGTAACAATTTTGGTTGTGTAAAGCTGGGGAATGGGGGTAGTAAAGGAGTTATCTTTTTAAACAATTACTGTTGACTGTCCCTTTAATTGGTTTATAAAAGTTCCCTTAACTACATAATTAACTAATGAAAGACCGTTGGAAGACTGAATCTAAAAGTCTAATTGGTCGGGAAAATGTTTAGTCAGTTATTAGCAATTTAAGGGTTAATTCCAGTGGAGGTATCAGGATAGGCGATGTTTAGTTTATTTTAAGCACGGGAGGTTGTGGTTAGAGTTAACAGTGGCAGTTAGGCTTAATGGGCAATTACATTGGTGCCTATATAATACAGGTACCAGTAGAGAAAGCAAGATCAATTTTTGTTTGTGATTTTAAAGCTATTTTTAATGATTACATGAATTGATTATTCAGTCATTGAGTCAAACAATAAAATGAGTACAACAGCATTTTGGCATGTCTCATCATGCAGACCATGTACAAATACACCTGTTTAAATAAAAACAAATTGATTTATATAAATGTATTTTTCATTGTGAGCTACGATATTTAAACATGTAAGGTAGCTATTTAATTAAAAACCTTTAACTATTCTATTTCACAGATGTGCGCAAAACGTATTGACTGTAAAGTACACAATGCATTGGTTTTGACACAAACACTTACGTAGCTACTTTCTCATGTATATTGTACATAGTTTTGCCAATCATACACAAGGAAAAGAGGGGGGCACCTTTACATGTAATTTTCAAATTTAAAACTCACAAATATTAACTGTGATTGCTTAATTATTATAGTGCTAAAATACAGAAAAGAACAAAAAAAAGCGTATTTTTGGCAGTGTTCTTTACATATATTTGGTGCTCAGTGTATTAATATATCACTATGAAACAATGGAACCTGGCCCTTTCTGGACATTCAAATGTAATCTTTTTAAATGTGACATTTTGGCGAAGTCTGAGGAAGGAAAGTTTTCGTCTCTAAAATCTCACAGTAAACATGATCCAATTTTAAAGTCCATTCAGTAGCAGTTTCCATTGTTCTATATATGTTTATATACAGTATATATATATATATATATATATATATATATATATATATATATATATATATATATATATATATATATATAGGGTTTGGTAAAATTTCACATCACAGTTAGGACTTTTCTGGGGGGCTTTTAGGATCTGTAGCCAAACTTGAGACAATGAGGCCCCCAATGTAAGCTTGGGTAATTGCTACAAACAGTACCAAAAGAGAAACAGTGGTATAAATGCTGTCAGCAGCGGCTACTACCTAAACAAACAAGGTGCTGGATTCTCCAGGAATCACACTGTTTATGATTATCATCAAATTTGTAAAGAAAAATTATTTGCCACCACATGCAGACAAGATGGCACAGATAATGAGAACAGCAATGAAGTACATGAACTACATACAACAAAATCTATCTCCCATATTGTCCCAAAGGGATTATAAACTCATTGGTCAGTCTATTAGTGGCAAATAAGTGAGGTATAATTGTGTTCTGTCGGCTACTTTCTGTGGTTATACTACCAGTGGTGGCTCTTTAGTTAGCGAGGCCTTAGGCAAGGCTCAAATATGAAGCCCCTCGACACAAAGCAAAATGCAAAAAGAAACCAAATAAATGTGAATATGAATTGCTATGGATTTCATGAAGAGTGAACAGAGAGGGTAAAGAAAGGAAGAAGAGGTGAAGTAGATTGGAGATTGGGGAAAGAAGGAGAATGATGAGAGAGGAAAAAAATAGTGTAAGATTTAGAGAGAAAAGAAGGAAGTCAGGGGTGGAACTACTGGGGGTGCAGCATTCGCAACTGCGACTGGGCCCCCATAGGTCCCTTTTTTCAACTTTTATGCCTGCCTGACTGTGACTGGCTTTGGCGGCTGGCGTGCAGTGCCGGGCACATTGGCACCTCCTCCGCTCCTGACTGACTGCACATGTTGTGAGTCAGTGAGAGCATATGTTATGTCTTTAGGCACGTGTTATCCATTTAATGGAACAGACTGATCTCCTGGGGAGAGAGGGGAAAGCTTCAGGGACTCAGTAATGCTGACCCTGGTCCTGTCTCCGGCTGCAGGAAGAAGTGCTAAGTTCTTATACACAGCAAGTGAGTAGCATGTGCTTTATTTGTGGCACAGTGTATGTAATCTCTGACAGCTAGAAGGGTACATGGCCGTACTTTGGATGTAGTGTGAGTGAGGGCACATGCTTACAGGGGAACTTGCAACCTTTTGTTTGGAGGGCAACGCTATGTACTAGCCCAGCTTTTTCATTTATTTTATTATAGGGTATACAGGACAAGCCTGTGGAGTGGGGCCATCTTAATTACATGGCCTGCCCACACCTGTTGCAGTATAGTGAGTATAAGTTCTATAATATAGACAATGCTTTCATGTGTAAGTGTAGTTCTGTGAATATTTATATGGGTAATATTGCTATTCAGGGGTTACTTACTCTGTGTTGTATTAAACTTAGTGGATACACTTTTTTATACTAAATTGGAGTTCAGTTCTAAGGTATATAATCATGCACTTTTTTCCTACCTTATTATTATCTAGTATTGGGGTTGAGCATTTTTTTATCTTTGGTATATAATAATGGAATAGTGGGTAATCTATCTTTTTGAGTAACTGAGTATTCTGGGTGACTTCAAGTTTATAATAGTGAAGTACTCTGGATGTTTACCCATCTATAAAGTGGGGTGTTGTGTATGCCAATCTGAAATTAGTAACATCTGTGGTGTGGATGCCCCCTCTGCATGTTGTATTGGAGCATTATGGATGCCCCTGTATTTCGTATTGGGACACTGTGGAAGCTCTCCTGTATGTTGGTGTCTTCTGGAAAAATGAAGTAATATAGATGCAACATTATATATATATATATATATATATATATATACTTTGTCATTTGGAATTTGTTGCACCCTGGTCTTTATTTCATAAGCGAGTGGGAGTGCGCTGTTCATCTTCAATTGATTTATATATATATATTTATATATAACGGTAGAGACAAGCACTCCAGATTTACAGTTCAAACAGAAGAGTACATCAACACAACAGAGAGTGCACTCAACAGGAGTTTTGTAAGATTTTTTTACTTGAAAGTTAACGTTTTCGGGGGTTTAGCCCCTTCCTCAGACATACAAGTACATAAATAAACTTACCCCAACACCAGGCACCCTTTAATACACACAGAAACAGGCCCACACGCTCTCCTGAGTAGGGCGCCACTCATTCTGTGACATCACAATCCAGGCAACGATAGAGAGTAATCTGTCAAAAAATACATAAAACCAACCCATATATGTGAAATACATTGCAGCATACAGCAGTAGAATGCATAAATACAATTCCCCAATATAATATGACAAAATAAAATAAAAATAGTGAAAAGTATGAGCATACAGTAAGGGATTACAACCGTAAAACTAGAAGTAGTCACATCACCATAGTAACCCGCCAATCAAGTGAGCAGTAGTCATAGAAACGGCAAACGCTTTCAAGTTCAATAGACTAATGAAATAATAACGATTTATAAGGCATAAGGCGAAAAACAGTGAGCACCAAATAGAAAAATAAAAAAACTGAAGCAGCGCCTATGTGGCACTCACAGTTTTTCGCCTTATGCCTTATAAATCATTATTATGTCTGTGTGGCTTTGTCTTATTTTGTTATGTGCATTAGGGATATAGGCTTGTCATCTTTGGTTGGTTTGATTGTTATAATTGGGTTAGGATACATACGGGGTCATTAGTCTATTGAACTTGAAAGTGTTTGTCGTTTCTATGACTACTGCTCACTTGATTGGCGGGTTACTATGGTGATATGACTACTTCTGGTTTTACGGTTGTAATCCCTTACGGTATGCTCATACTTTTCTATATTTTTCTCTAATTTTGTCTTATTATATTGGGGAATTGTCTTTATACAGTCTACTGTTGTATGCTGCAATGTATTTCACATATATGGGTTGGTTTTATGTATTTTTTGACAGGGATGTGATGTTGTTGCCTGGGATGTGATGTCACAGAATGGGTGGCACCCTACTCAGCGTGTGGGCTTGTATCTGTGTGTATTTAAGGGTGTCTGGTTTTTGGGTAAGTTTATCTATGTCTTGTATGTCTGAGGAAGGGGCTAAACCCCCGAAAACATTCAGTTTCAAGTAAAAAAAATCTTACAAAAGTCCTGGTGAGTGCACTCTCTGTTGTTACAACAAAGTGTCCATATTGCATCGTGTTACTTTTTCCACATAAATTAACTCATGCATGAGCTCCAGTGGCAGTCACCCGGCGCATTGCTCGCGTCATAAATAGGAGCCGTCCGTTGCCTAGGGACCGACCACCGGCTACATTCTATCAATCAGCTGTTGTTTTTACAACCAAAGTGTCTATATTATATTGTGTGACTTAACCCACTAAAACACAAAAGTATACAGAGGTTAAAAACAAAACAAGTATGTCACATATTTCATCCTGCTATAAACAGCTATACCATATACTCATCTAACGGCTATAGGATATTACACTTGCTTAAATTGAAAAAGAGAGAAAAAGATTTGGAGCTACATGGACAATATTTATCAGAGTATCATAGAAAACTCTTTATACCCAGAGGCTTCAGGGTTAAAATGTCCCCACCATAGGTAGAAATAACCCCACATTCTGTGAGAGATGGTGTAACATTTTGAATAAATGTGCATTAGACCTGATGCTATTGGTGGTTCAAGAGGTAAGAACCTTACTCTCACAAGTAAGAACAAAGATAGAGGAATACACGACCAAGCATAACGATAACCCTAAAAGGGGAGGAAGACTGGGAAAGTAAATTAAAAACACAACTAGACCAGTATCAGAAAGAACTGACGGCCTTCAAAAACAGAAGATTTAAAGCAGTCCTGGAGGACTATCGCAACAAGAAAGTTTATAAGTGGCTTTTGAAGCCTGAAGAGTGACAAAGACTCAGAGTACCGCCCTAGAAGGTTCAGGGTAAGAAGACTGTGGAACCTCACCACAGTAGATAGCTGAGGCTCAGGTACAGACTCAGACAATGTATCTGAACAGAACACTCAGATTGGCACACAGGGAGGTGTGATAACCAGATAAAAAAACGTGGGATGGGATGCACCCACCCAAGGAGGGGGAAATATAAGAGGCAGATCACCCCAACAGAGAAGATAAAGGAAAACATCATAGTGAACATAAGTCAAAGATTACTTTCTGAAGAAAAAAAGTCATTGTTACAAAGAGGGTTGACATTTGTCTCTATGGGATTAACAGATAAATTTGATTTATACATTGATATCCAACACTTTCAGAGATCATTGAGGCTTAAAGAATACTTTGGCATGAATACAACACAACAACGAACGGGACATAAAAGGAGGGGTAAATTTGACCCTAAAAGCACTAACCCCACAATACAAACATTCTGCAAGCTACTGGAAAAAAACTTTAATAACTCAACAAGAGCACAACAGATAAGGTTTAACCTGACTAAGAAGGAAAGCGAAGCAATGAAGAATCTTGCAGAAGATAACACAATAATGTCAAGAAGAGAGGACAAAGGAGGCGCAATAGTTATACTGGACTATGCATACTATTGGGAAGAAATCCTTACTCAATTGAGTGATGTTGGACTCTATTCCAAACTCCCAAGAGATCCTACTACAAAATTTAAAAAGGAAATAGATGATTACCTGATGGGAGCCTAGGATCTTGGATGACAACTGGATAAACCAGCAAACAATGATGTATTTAAAATGGATTACCCTAAGTGGCCATAATGTAGCTGACCTACGCTATACTATAATCAACCATGTGCCCCCATCTTCTACACGCTTCCAAAGATCCAAAAGGATCTGGAAAGACCACCTGGCCAGCCTATAGTATCGGTGGTGGATTCAGTACTTCAGCCCTTGGCTACTTTTGTGGATAGCTTATTGCAGCCACTAGTTCAAAATATGACTACCTATATAAAATACTCTAATAACATGATTGAATCATTGAGAAACAAGAGTTGCTGGTGACACTAGATGCCACTAGCTTATATAAAGTTATTCCCCATCAAGAGGGGTTGGCAGCAGTGAGGAGACAGCTATTGAAATATCCCTATGTTGGTCCATCTCTTGAATTTATATTAGACCTTTTGGAAACTTGTTTAAAGAATAATTATTTCTGGTTTGAACAGCAGTTTTATCCGCAATTGATGGGTACAGCGATGGGGGTCCAGTGTGGCCCCATCATACGCTAACCTGTTTATGTCCAAATTTGAGAACAATGGCACCACTTGCTTCCAAAGGCCAGAAATAATATACTTTAAAAGATTTATAGATGACCTGCTGATAATCTGGTCAGGTAGTGAACAGGACCTACTAACTTGGTTCAATGAATTGAACACAGAACATGCAACACTAAAATTCAAAATGAACCACAGTTTGAGAGAAATCAAATTCCTGGATCTAAAGATCTATAAAGAGGGGAACAAATTCAGCACAACTTTGTATAGGAAACCTACCGATAGGAATTCGCTCTTAGAACATCTAGCTGCCACCCACCTGCCCTGAAAAGGGCTCTCCCTAAATTACAATTTGTCAGGGTTAAGAGAAATAATACCAACAAGGAAGTAGCAGATATACAAACAGAAGGAATGAGAAATCGTTTCTTACAGAGAGGATGCCATAATCAACTACTCCAGAAACATATATCGGCTATTGAGAGAGGCACTAATAACACAGAGAAAACGAAAAACAATGATATGGAAAAGATTACTCTGGACACTACATATGCTGCTGATAAAAATAAGTTCACAGATATTCTCAGAGAAAATTGGAGGATACTCAGCATTAAAGTATCAATGCCTTTTAAAGAAATGGGAACCCAGAGAATAGGTTACGGGGGAAATCTCTAAAAGATATACTGCAGAAGACAGATCCTGTACATTGTTACAGTTCTAAAACATGGATCGAAGAAGTTAATCCAGGTTTCTACAAATGTAGCGGATGCACTACATGTAATGGAATGTTAACAGGTCGTTTCTTCCATCACCCTAGAAATAGAAATAAGTACTTTCATAAACATAGGGTAACATGCACCACCAATCATGTGGTTTATCTACTACATTGTCTGTGTAGTTTATTCTATGTAGGAAAAACTAGTGATGATTTAAGAACCAGGATCGCGAATCATAGGAGTGTGATTCGCACGGCCATCAAGAATAAAGAATCGGATCAACCAGTGGCACGCCACTTTTTACAAAGTGGCCATAATGTAGCTGACCTACGCTATACTATAATCGACCATGTGCCCCCCTTACATAGAGTCTTTATACAAAAAGAGGCCAGATGGCATTGTTTTCTTTACATTGTGAAAACCCAGAAATATTGTGATACAATTATCGCAATTGTTATTATGTACTTTTGATTTGCCAATTGGAAATATACCTCTAAGCTTTGTATCTAAAAAGGGTCTAAATAATCTAATATTGAGCCTAAATGTTTTTCAATTCTTATAGGCCATTGGATGTATATAGTCGTATTCTGATATAATTTCACATGATTTCTACATAGTTTCTGTTTAGTTACATAATCTTTGTCCCCTAGATCAGCGTTATTTAATAATGAGGTTATAGAAGACATTATAAAAATAGATTTCTTGAGCTCCCCTATTTAAATACAGGTTAAGTGCCTTTAATATCCTATAGCCATTAGATGAGTATATGGTATAGCTGTTTATAGCAGGATGAAATATGTGACATACTTGTTTTGTTTTTAACCTCTGTATACTTTTGTGTTTTAGTGGTTTAAGTCACACGATATAATATAGACACATTGGTTGTAAAAACAACAGCTCATTGATAGAATGCAGCCGGTGGTTGGTCGCTAGGCAACGGACGGCGCCTATTGATGATGCAAGCAATGCACCGGGTGACTGCCATTGGAGCTCATGCATGAGGTAATTTATGTGGAAAAAGTAACACGATACATTATGGACACTTGTGTTGTAACAACAGATGATCAATAGAATGTAACCCGGCAGCTTGTTGCTAGGCAACGGATGTCGCCTATTGATGACGCAGGCAATGCGCTGGGTGACTGCCACTAGAGGTCACGAATGAGGTGATTAACGGTAATGCTTCACAAGGGGTGAGTAGGGTATATAAGCTTACACTTGAATGTATATTGTTTATACAAGTCTGAAGACGGGGTAAAACCCCAAAACGTCATGATTATTGGATTAAAGTAATTTGGTGTTTAAAAACCCGGAGAGTGCCTGCTTTTTGTGCTGGATGGTATTTGATGCTGCTGAGCACCCCAGTCACTAGAGGATATTCGTGAGTGCTAAACCCTCTTGAACTTTTTATATATAAAATATGTGTATACAGCATAGTCAGATAAATATATGTGTGTATACAGCACAGTCAGATATATACAGTTGCAAGAAAAAGTATGTGAACCCTTTGGAATGATATGGATTTCTGCACAAATTGGTCATAAAATGTGATCTGATCATCATCTAAGTAACAACAATAGACAATCACAGTCTGCTTAAACTAATAACACACAAAGAATGAAATGTTGCCATATTTTTATTGAACACACCATGTAAACATTCACAGTGCAGGTGGAAAAAGTATGTGAACCCCTAGACTAATGACATCTCCAAGAGCAAATTGGAGTGAGATATCAGCCAACTGGAGTCCAATCAATCAGATGAGATTGGAGGTGTTGGTTACAGCTGCCTTGCCCTATAAAAAACACACACCAGTTCTGGGTTTGTTTTTCACAAGAAACATTGTCTGATGTCAATGATGCCTCGCACAAAAGAGCTCTCAGAAGACCTACGATTAAGAATTGTTGACTTGCATAAAGCTGGAAAGGGTTATAAAAGTATCTCCAAAAATCTTGCTGTTCATCAGTCCACGGTAAGACAAATTGTCTATAAATGGAGAAAGTTCAGCACTGCTGCTACTCTCCCTAGAAGTGGCCGTCCTGTAAAGATGACTGCAAGAGCACAGCGCAGACTGCTCAATGAGGTGAAGAAGAATCCTAGAGTGTCAGCTAAAGACTTATAAAAGTCACTGGCAAATGCTAACATCCCTGTTAGCGAATCTACAATACGTAAAACACTAAACAAGAATGGATTTCATGGGAGGATACCACAGAGGAAGCCACTGCTGTCCAAACAAAACATTGCTGCACGTTTAAAGTTTGCACAAGAGCACCTGGATGTTCCACAGCAGTATTGGCAAAATATTCTGTGGACAGATGAAACCAAAGTTGAGTTGTTTGGAAGAAACACACAACACTATGTGTGGCTAAAAAGAGGCACAGCACACCAACATCAAAACCTCATCCCAACCGTGAAGTATGGTGGTGGGGGCATCATGGTTTGGGGCTGCTTTGCTGCGTCAGGGCCTGGACGGATTGCTATCACCGGAGGAAAAATGAATTCCCAAGTTTATCAAGACATTTTGCAGGAGAACTTAAGGCCATCTGTCTACCAGCTGAAGCTCAACAGAAGATGGGTGTTGCAACAGGACAATGACCCAAAGCATAGAAGTAAATTAACAACAGAATGGCTTAAACAGAAGAAAATACGCCTTCTGAAGTGCCCCAGTCAGAGTCCTGACCTCAACCCGATTGAGATGCTGTGGCATGACCTCAAGAAAGTGATTTACACAAGACATCCCAAGAATATTGCTGAACTGAAACAGTTCTGTAAAGAGGAATGGTCAAGAATTACTCCTGACCGTTGTGCACGTCTGATCTGCAATTACAGGAAACGTTTGGTTGAAGTTATTGCTGCCAAAGGAGGTTCAACCAGTTATTAAATCCAAGGGTTAGCATACTTTTTCCACCTGCACTTTGAATGTTTACATGGTGTTGGTGTGTTCAATAAAAACATGGCAACATTTCATTCTTTGTGTGTTATTAGTTTAATCAGACTGTGATTGTCTATTGTTGTAACTTAGATGATGATCAGATCACATTTTATGACCAATTTGTGCAGAAATCCATATCATTCCAAAGGGTTCACATACTTTTTCTTGCAACTGTATATATATATATATATGTGTGTGTGTGTGTATATACAGCACATTCAGCTATATATATGTGTGTGTGTATACAGCACAGTCAGATATACATATATACAGGGAGTGCAGAATTATTAGGCAAATGAGTATTTTGACCACATCATCCTCTTTATGCATGTTGTCTTACTCCAAGCTGTATAGGCTCGAAAGCCTACTACCAATTAAGCATATTAGGTGATGTGCATCTCTTTAATGAGAAGGGGTGTGGTCTAATGACATCAACACCCTATATCAGGTGTGCATAATTATTAGGCAACTTCCTTTCCTTTGGCAAAATGGGTCAAAAGAAGGACTTGACAGACTCAGAAAAGTCAAAAATAGTGAGATATCTTGCAGAGGGATGCAGCACTCTTAAAATTGCAAAGCTTCTGAAGCGTGATCATCGAACAATCAAGCGTTTCATTCAAAATAGTCAACAGGGTCGTAAGAAGCGCAAAATAAGAAGGTCGTAAGAAGGCGCAAAATAACTGCCCATGAACTGAGAAAAGTCAAGCGTGCAGCTGCCAAGATGCCACTTGCCACCAGTTTGGCCATATTTCAGAGCTGCAACATCACTGGAGTGCCCAAAAGCACAAGGTGTGCAATACTCAGAGACATGGCCAAGGTAAGAAAGGCTGAAAGACGACCACCACTGAACAAGACACACAAGCTGAAACGTCAAGACTGGGCCAATAAATATCTCAAGACTGATTTTTCTAAGGTTTTATGGACTGATGAAATGAGAGTGAGTCTTGATGGGCCAGATGGATGGGCCCGTGGCTGGACTGGTAAAGGGCAGAGAGCTCCAGTCCGACTCAGACGCCAGCAAGGTAGAGGTGGAGTACTGGTTTGGGCTGGTATCATCAATGATGAGCTTGTGGGGCCTTTTCGGGTTGAGGATGGAGTCAAGCTCAATTTCCAGTCCTACTGCCAGTTTCTGGAAGACACCTTCTTCAAGCAGTGGTACAGGAAGAAGTCTGCATCCTTCAAGAAAAACATGATTTTCATGCAGGACAATGCTCCATCACACGCGTCCAAGTACTCTACAGCGTGGCTGGCAAGAAAGGGTATAAAAGAAGAAAATCTAATGACATGGCCTCCTTGTTCACCTGATCTGAACCCCATTGAGAACCTGTGGTCCATCATCAAATGTGAGATTTACAAGGAGGGAAAACAGTACACCTCTCTGAACAGTGTCTGGGAGGCTGTGGTTGCTGCTGCACGCAATGTTGATGGTGAACAGATCAAAACACTGACAGAATCCATGGATGGCAGGCTTTTGAGTGTCCTTGCAAAGAAAGGTGGCTATATTGGTCACTGATTTGTTTTTGTTTTGTTTTTGAATGTCAGAAATGTATATTTGTGAATGTTGAGATGTTATATTGGTTTCACTGGTAAAAATAAATAATTGAAATGGGTATATATTTGTTTTTTGTTAAGTTGCCTAATAATTATGCACAGTAATAGTCACCTGCACACACAGATATCCCCCTAAAATATCTATAACTAAAAACAAACTAAAAACTACTTCCAAAACGATTCAGCTTTGATATTAATGAGTTTTTTGGGTTCATTGAGAACATGGTTGTTGTTCAATAATAAAATTAATCCTCAAAAATACAACTTGCCTAATAATTCTGCACTCCCTGTATATATATGTACACAACACACACAAATCTTTTTTTCTTCCTGTGTTAAATGTTGGGGGAAAAAAGTATTAAATTCACATTTTGTTTTGGGGGGTGCGGGGATGCCCTGCTTGGATTCTTGCACTTGGGCCCTGTGGTTTCTAGTTACGCCTCTGAAGGGAGAGATAGAATGGACAGAAAGAAGAGAAAGAAAAGAGGCAACAATTAACAGAGAGATAGAAAGACAAGAGTAAAGAGAGAAAGGAAATAGGAACGCAAGAATGGGAGAGTGGAGAGGAAGTGAAGAGGAAAATAAAAAGGAGAGGAGAGATAGAAAATTGACAGAATAGAGAGAATTAAAGGAGGAGAGGATTAAAAGATAGTGTACAAATATAGAAAGAGGAGAGGACAGTTGAGAGATTGAGAGAAAAGAGAAATAATAGAGAAGAAGAGAGTGAGGAGAGAAGGGAGAGAGTGAAAAACTAACTGGAGAAGAGAAAATATAGAGGAAGAAGAGTAAAAAAGGGAAAAGGAGAGAGTGAGAAAAGAAAGAAGGGAGAAAGAAAGGGCAGAGCGAGAGAGGGGTGAGAGAGAAGGGAAATTGAAGTGAGGGAAGGTGAGAGAGAGTGGAGAAAAACAGAAAAGAGAGGGGAGAGAGTGTTTATAGAATAGAGAGGGGAGAGAGTGTTTATAGAATAGAGAGGGGAGAGAGTGTTTATAGAGAGGGGAGAGAGTGTTTATAGAGAGGGGAGAGAGTGTTTATAGAATAGAGATGGGCAGAGAGTGTTTATAGAATAGAGATGGGCAGAGAGTGTTTATAGAATAGAAATGGCAGAGAGTGTTTATAGAATAGAGAG
Organism: Bombina bombina; assembly: GCF_027579735.1. Taxonomy (NCBI): domain Eukaryota; kingdom Metazoa; phylum Chordata; class Amphibia; order Anura; family Bombinatoridae; genus Bombina; species Bombina bombina. Next base: position 203,996,187 of record NC_069501.1, on the reverse strand, counting down.
GGGAGAGAGTTTTTATAGAGAGGGGAGAGAGTGTTTATAGAATAGAGAGGGGAGAGAGTGTTTATAGAATAGATATGGGCAGAGAGTGTTTATAGAATAGAGATGGCAGAGAGTGCTTATAGAATAGAGAGGGGAGAGAGTGTTTATAGAATAGAGATGGGCAGAGAGTGTTTATAGAATAGAGATGGGCAGAGAGTGTTTATAGAATAGAGAGGGTAGAGAGTGTTTATAGAATAGAGATGGGCAGAGAGTGTTTATAGAATAGAGATGGGCAGAGAGCGTTTATAGAATAGAGATGGCAGAGAGTGTTTATAGAATAGAGAGGGTAGAGAGTGTTTATAGAATAGAGATGGGCAGAGAGTGTTTATAGAATAGAGATGGGCAGAGAGTGTTTATAGAATTGAGATGGGCAGATGGTGTTTATAGAATAGAAAGGGGAGAGAGTGTTTATAGAATAGAGAGGGGAGAGAGTGTGTATAGAATAGTGATGGGCAGAGAGTGTTTATAGAATAGAGATGGGCAGAGAGTGTCTATAGAATAGAGATGGGCAGATGGTGTTTATAGAATAGAAAGGGGAGAGAGTGTTTATAGAATAGAGATGGGCAGAGAGTGTTTATAGAATAGTGATGGGCAGAGAGTGTTTACAGAATAGAGATGGGCAGAGAGTGTTTATAGAATAGAGATGGGCAGAGAGTGTTTATAGAATTGAGATGGGCAGATGGTGTTTATAGAATAGAGAGGGGAGAGAGAGTTTATAGAATAGAGAGGGGAGAGTGTTTATAGAATAGTGATGGGCAGAGAGTGTTTATAGAATAGAGATGGGCAGAGAGTGTTTATAGAATAGAGAGGAGAGAGTGTTTATAGAGAGGGGAGAGAGTGTTTATAGAATAGAGATGGGCAGAGAGTGTTTATAGAATAGAGAGGGCAGAGAGTGTTTATAGAGAGGGGAGAGAGTGTTTATAGAATAGAGATGGGCAGAGAGTGTTTATAAAATAGTGATGGGCAGAGAGTGTTTATAGAATAGAGATGGGCAGAGAGTGTTTATAGAATAGAGAGGGTAGAGAGTGTTTATAGAATAGAGATGGGCAGAGAGTGTTTATAGAATAGAGATGGGCAGAGAGTGTTTATAGAATTGAGATGGGCAGATGGTGTTTATAGAATAGAAAGGGGAGAGAGTGTTTATAGAATAGAGAGGGGAGAGTGTGTTTATAGAATAGTGATGGGCAGAGAGTGTTTATAGAATAGAGATGGGCAGAGAGTGTTTATAGAATAGAGATGGGCAGAGAGTGTTTATAGAATAGAGATGGGCAGAGAGTGTTTAACAAATATAGAAAGAGGAGAGGACAGTTGAGAGATTGAGAGAAAAGAGAAATAATAGAGAAGAAGAGAGTGAGGAGAGAAGGGAGAGAGTGAAAAACTAACTGGAGAAGAGAAAATATAGAGGAAGAAGAGTAAAAAAGGGAAAAGGAGAGAGTGAGAAAAGAAAGAAGGGAGAAAGAAAGAGCAGAGCGAGAGAGGGATGAGAGAGAAGGGAAATTGAAGTGAGGGAAGGTGAGAGAGAGTGGAGAAAAACAGAAAAGAGAGGGGAGAGAGTGTTTATAGAATAGAGAGGGGAGAGAGTGTTTATAGAGAGGGGAGAGAGTGTTTATAGAGAGGGGAGAGAGTGTTTATAGAGAGGGGAGAGAGTGTTTATAGAGATGGGCAGAGAGTGTTTATAGAATAGAGATGGGCAGAGAGTGTTTATAGAATAGAAATGGCAGAGAGTGTTTATAGAATAGAGAGGGGAGAGAGTTTTTATAGAGAGGGGAGAGAGTGTTTATAGAATAGAGAGGGGAGAGAGTGTTTATAGAATAGACATGGGCAGAGAGTGTTTATAGAATAGAGATGGCAGAGAGTGCTTATAGAATAGAGAGGGGAGAGAGTGTTTATAGAATAGAGATGGGCAGAGAGTGTTTATAGAATAGAGATGGGCAGAGAGTGTTTATAGAATTGAGATGGGCAGATGGTGTTTATAGAATAGAAAGGGGAGAGAGTGTTTATAGAATAGAGAGGGGAGAGAGTGTGTATAGAATAGTGATGGGCAGAGAGTGTTTATAGAATAGAGATGGGCTGAGAGTGTCTATAGAATAGAGATGGGCAGATGGTGTTAATAGAATAGAAAGGGGAGAGAGTGTTTATAGAATAGAGATGGGCAGAGAGTGTTTATAGAATAGTGATGGGCAGAGAGTGTTTACAGAATAGAGATGGGCAGAGAGTGTTTATAGAATAGAGATGGGCAGAGAGTGTTTATATAATTGAGATGGGCAGATGGTGTTTATGGAATAGAGAGGGGAGAGAGAGTTTTTAGAATAGAGAGGGGAGAGTGTTTATAGAATAGTGATGGGCAGAGAGTGTTTATAGAATAGAGATGGGCAGAGAGTGTTTATAGAATAGAGAGGAGAGAGTGTTTATAGAGAGGGGAGAGAGTGTTTATAGAATAGAGATGGGCAGAGAGTGTTTATAGAATAGAGAGGGCAGAGAGTGTTTATAGAGAGGGGAGAGAGTGTTTATAGAATAGAGATGGGCAGAGAGTGTTTATAGAATAGAGAGGGTAGAGAGTGTTTATAGAATAGAGATGGGCAGAGAGTGTTTATAGAATAGAGATGGGCAGAGAGTGTTTATAGAATTGAGATGGGCAGATGGTGTTTATAGAATAGAAAGGGGAGAGAGTGTTTATAGAATAGAGAGGGGAGAGAGTGTTTATAGAATAGTGATGGGCAGAGAGTGTTTATAGAATAGAGATGGGCAGAGAGTGTTTATAGAATAGAGATGGGCAGAGAGTGTTTATAGAATAGAGATGGGCAGAGAGTGTTTAACAAATATAGAAAGAGGAGAGGACAGTTGAGAGATTGAGAGAAAAGAGAAATAATAGAGAAGAAGAGAGTGAGGAGAGAAGGGAGAGAGTGAAAAACTAACCGGAGAAGAGAAAATATAGAGGAAGAAGAGTAAAAAAGGGAAAAGGAGAGAGTGAGAAAAGAAAGAAGGGAGAAAGAAAGGGCAGAGCGAGAGAGGGGTGAGAGAGAAGGGAAATTGAAGTGAGGGAAGGTGAGAGAGAGTGGAGAAAAACAGAAAAGAGAGGGGAGAGAGTGTTTATAGAATAGAGAGGGGAGAGAGTGTTTATAGAATAGAGAGGGGAGAGAGTGTTTATAGAATAGAGAGGGGAGAGAGTGTTTATAGAGAGGGGAGAGAGTGTTTATAGAGAGGGGAGAGAGTGTTTATAGAATAGAGATGGGCAGAGAGTGTTTATAGAATAGAGATGGGCAGAGAGTGTTTATAGAATAGAGATGGGCAGAGAGTGTTTATAGAATAGAAATGGCAGAGAGTGTTTATAGAATAGAGAGGGGAGAGAGTTTTTATAGAGAGGGGAGAGAGTGTTTATAGAGAGGGGAGAGAGTGTTTATAGAATAGAGATGGGCAGAGAGTGTTTATAGAATAGAGATGGGCAGAGAGTGTTTATAGAGAGGGGAGAGAGTGTTTATAGAATAGAGATGGGCAGAGAGTGTTTATAGAATAGAGAGGGCAGAGAGTGTTTATAGAGAGGGGAGAGAGTGTTTATAGAATAGAGATGGGCAGAGAGTGTTTATAGAATAGAGAGGGTAGAGAGTGTTTATAGAATAGAGATGGGCAGAGAGTGTTTATAGAATAGAGATGGGCAGAGAGTGTTTATAGAATTGAGATGGGCAGATGGTGTTTATAGAATAGAAAGGGGAGAGAGTGTTTATAGAATAGAGAGGGGAGAGAGTGTTTATAGAATAGTGATGGGCAGAGAGTGTTTATAGAATAGAGATGGGCAGAGAGTGTTTATAGAATAGAGATGGGCAGAGAGTGTTTATAGAATAGAGATGGGCAGAGAGTGTTTAACAAATATAGAAAGAGGAGAGGACAGTTGAGAGATTGAGAGAAAAGAGAAATAATAGAGAAGAAGAGAGTGAGGAGAGAAGGGAGAGAGTGAAAAACTAACCGGAGAAGAGAAAATATAGAGGAAGAAGAGTAAAAAAGGGAAAAGGAGAGAGTGAGAAAAGAAAGAAGGGAGAAAGAAAGGGCAGAGCGAGAGAGGGGTGAGAGAGAAGGGAAATTGAAGTGAGGGAAGGTGAGAGAGAGTGGAGAAAAACAGAAAAGAGAGGGGAGAGAGTGTTTATAGAATAGAGAGGGGAGAGAGTGTTTATAGAATAGAGAGGGGAGAGAGTGTTTATAGAATAGAGAGGGGAGAGAGTGTTTATAGAGAGGGGAGAGAGTGTTTATAGAGAGGGGAGAGAGTGTTTATAGAATAGAGATGGGCAGAGAGTGTTTATAGAATAGAGATGGGCAGAGAGTGTTTATAGAATAGAGATGGGCAGAGAGTGTTTATAGAATAGAAATGGCAGAGAGTGTTTATAGAATAGAGAGGGGAGAGAGTTTTTATAGAGAGGGGAGAGAGTGTTTATAGAGAGGGGAGAGAGTGTTTATAGAATAGAGATGGGCAGAGAGTGTTTATAGAATAGAGAGGGCAGAGAGTGTTTATAGAGAGGGGAGAGAGTGTTTATAGAATAGAGATGGGCAGAGAGTGTTTATAAAATAGTGATGGGCAGAGAGTGTTTATAGAATAGAGATGGGCAGAGAGTGTTTATAGAATAGAGAGGGTAGAGAGTGTTTATAGAATAGAGATGGGCAGAGAGTGTTTATAGAATAGAGATGGGCAGAGAGTGTTTATAGAATTGAGATGGGCAGATGGTGTTTATAGAATAGAAAGGGGAGAGAGTGTTTATAGAATAGAGAGGGGAGAGAGTGTTTATAGAATAGTGATGGGCAGAGAGTGTTTATAGAATAGAGATGGGCAGAGAGTGTTTATAGAATAGAGATGGGCAGAGAGTGTTTATAGAATAGAGATGGGCAGAGAGTGTTTAACAAATATAGAAAGAGGAGAGGACAGTTGAGAGATTGAGAGAAAAGAGAAATAATAGAGAAGAAGAGAGTGAGGAGAGAAGGGAGAGAGTGAAAAACTAACTGGAGAAGAGAAAATATAGAGGAAGAAGAGTAAAAAAGGGAAAAGGAGAGAGTGAGAAAAGAAAGAAGGGAGAAAGAAAGGGCAGAGCGAGAGAGGGGTGAGAGAGAAGGGAAATTGAAGTGAGGGAAGGTGAGAGAGAGTGGAGAAAAACAGAAAAGAGAGGGGAGAGAGTGTTTATAGAATAGAGAGGGGAGAGAGTGTTTATAGAGAGGGGAGAGAGTGTTTATAGAGAGGGGAGAGAGTGTTTATAGAGAGGGGAGAGAGTGTTTATAGAATAGAGATGGGCAGAGAGTGTTTATAGAATAGAGATGGGCAGAGAGTGTTTATAGAATAGAGATGGGCAGAGAGTGTTTATAGAATAGAAATGGCAGAGAGTGTTTATAGAATAGAGAGGGGAGAGAGTTTTTATAGAGAGGGAAGAGAGTGTTTATAGAATAGAGAGGGGAGAGAGTGTTTATAGAATAGACATGGGCAGAGAGTATTTATAGAAAAGAGATGGCAGAGAGTGCTTATAGAATAGAGAGGGGAGAGAGTGTTTATAGAATAGAGATGGGCAGAGAGTGTTTATAGAATACAGATGGGCAGAGAGTGTTTATAGAATTGAGATGGGCAGATGGTGTTTATAGAATAGAAAGGGGAGAGAGTGTTTATAGAAGAGAGAGGGGAGAGAGTGTGTATAGAATAGTGATGGGCAGAGAGTGTTTATAGAATAGAGATGGGCAGAGAGTGTCTATAGAATAGAGATGGGCAGATGGTGTTTATAGAATAGAAAGGGGAGAGAGTGTTTATAGAATAGAGATGGGCAGAGAGTGTTTATAGAATAGTTATGGGCAGAGAGTGTTTATAGAATAGAGATGGGCAGAGAGTGTTTATAGAATAGAGATGAGCAGAGAGTGTTTATAGAATTGAGATGGGCAGATGGTGTTTATAGAATAGAGAGGGGAGAGAGTTTATAGAATAGAGAGGGGAGAGTGTTTATAGAATAGTGATGGGCAGAGAGTGTTTATAGAATAGAGATGGGCAGAGAGTGTTTATAGAATAGAGAGGAGAGAGTGTTTATAGAGAGGGGAGAGAGTGTTTATAGAATAGAGATGGGCAGAGAGTGTTTATAGAATAGAGAGGGCAGAGAGTGTTTATAGAGAGGGGAGAGAGTGTTTATAGAATAGAGATGGGCAGAGAGTGTTTATAAAATAGTGATGGGCAGAGAGTGTTTATAGAATAGAGATGGGCAGAGAGTGTTTATAGAATAGAGAGGGTAGAGAGTGTTTATAGAATAGAGATGGGCAGAGAGTGTTTATAGAATAGAGATGGGCAGAGAGTGTTTATAGAATTGAGATGGGCAGATGGTGTTTTTAGACTAGAAAGGGGAGAGAGTGTTTATAGAATAGAGAGGGGAGAGATTGTTTATAGAATAGTGATGGGAGAGAGTGTTTATAGAATAGAGATGGGCAGAGAGTGTTTATAGAATAGAGAGGGCAGAGAGTGTTTATAAAGAGGGGAGAGAGTGTTTATAGAATAGAGATGGGCAGAGTGTTTATAAAATAGTGATGGGCAGAGAGTGTTTATAGAATAGAGATGGGCAGAGAGTGTTTATAAAATAGTGATGGGCAGAGAGTGTTTATAGAATAGAGATGGGCAGAGAGTGTTTATAGAATAGAGAGGGTAGAGAGTGTTTATAGAATAGAGATGGGCAGAGAGTGTTTATAGAATAGAGATGGGCAGAGAGTGTTTATAGAATTGAGATGGGCAGATGGTGTTTATAGACTAGAAAGGGGAGAGAGTGTTTATAGAATAGAGAGGGGAGGGAGTGTTTATAGAATAGTGATGGGCAGAGAGTGTTTATAGAATAGAGATGGGCAGAGAGTGTTTATAGAATAGAGATGGGCAGAGAGTGTTTATAGAATTGAGATGGGCAGATGGTGTTTATAGAATAGAGAGGGGAGAGATTGTTTATAGAATATAGAGGGGAGAGTGTTTATAGAATAGTGATGGGCAGAGAGTGTTTATAGAATAGAGATGGGCAGAGAGTGTTTATAGAATAGAGAGGAGAGAGTGTTTATAGAGAGGGGAGAGAGTGTTTATAGAATAGAGATGGGCAGAGAGTGTTTATAGAATAGAGATGGGCAGAGAGTGTTTATAGAATAGAGAGGAGAGAGTGTTTATAGAGAGGGGAGAGAGTGTTTATAGAATAGAGATGGGCAGAGAGTGTTTATAGAATAGAGAGGGCAGAGAGTGTTTATAAAGAGGGGAGAGAGTGTTTATAGAATAGAGATAGGCAGAGTGTTTATAAAATAGTGATGGGCAGAGAGTGTTTATAGAATAGAGATGGGCAGAGAGTGTTTATAGAAAAGAGAGGGCAGAGAGGGTTTATAGAATAGAGATGGACAGAGAGTGTTTATAGAATAGAGATGGACAGAGAGTGTTTATAGAATAGTGATGGGCAGAGAGTGTTTATAGAATAGAGATGGGCAGAGAGTGTTTATAGAAAAGAGAGGGCAGAGAGGGTTTATAGAATAGAGATGGACAGAGAGTGTTTATAGAATAGAGATGGACAGAGAGTGTTTATAGAATAGTGATGGGCAGAGAGTGTTTATAGAATAGAGATGGGCAGAGAGTGTTTATAGAATAGTGATGGCAGAGAGTGTTTATAGAATAGAGATGGACAGAGAGTAGAGATGGACAGAGAGTGTTTATAGAAAAGAGAGGGCAGAGAGGGTTTATAGAATAGAGATGGACAGAGAGTGTTTATAGAATAGAGATGGACAGAGAGTGTTTATAGAATAGTGATGGGCAGAGAGTGTTTATAGAATAGAGATGGGCAGAGAGTGTTTATAGAATAGTGATGGCAGAGAGTGTTTATAGACTAGAGATGGGCAGAGAGTGTTTATAGAATAGAGAAGGGCAGAGAGTGTTTATAGAATAGAGATGGGCAGAGAGTGTTTATAGAATAGAGAAGGGCAGAGAGTGTTTATAGAATAGAGATGGGCAGAGAGTGTTTATAGAATAGAGAGGGGAGAGAGTGTTTATAGAATAGAGAGGGGAGAGAGTGTTTATAGAATATTGATGGGCAGAGAGTGTTTATAAAATAGTGATGGGCAGAGAGTGTTTATAGAATAGAGATGGGCAGAGAGTGTTTATAGAATAGAGATGGGAGAGAGTGTTTATAGAATAGAGAGGGGAGAGAGTGTTTATAGAATAGAGAGGGGAGAGAGTGTTTATAGAATATTGATGGGCAGAGAGTGTTTATAAAATAGTGATGGGCAGAGAGTGTTTATAAAATAGAGATGGGCAGAGAGTGTTTATAGAGAGGGCCGAGAGTGTTTATAGAATAGAGATGGGCAGAGAGTGTTTATAGAATAGGGATGGGCAGATGATGTTTATAGAATAGAAAGGGGAGAGAGTGCTTATAGAATAGAGAGGGGAGAGAGTTTTTATAGAATAGTGATGGGCAGAGAGTGTTTATAGAATAGAGATGGGCAGAGAGTGTTTATAGAATAGAGAGGGTAGAGAGTGTTTATAGAATAGAGATGGGCAGAGAGTGTTTATAGAATAGAGATGGGCAGAGAGTGTTTATAGAATTGAGATGGGCAGATGGTGTTTATAGAATAGAAAGGGGAGAGAGTGTTTATAGAATAGAGAGGGGAGAGAGTGTTTATAGAATAGTGATGGGCAGAGAGTGTTTATAGAATAGAGATGGGCAGAGAGTGTTTATAGAATAGAGATGGGCAGAGAGTGTTTATAGAATAGAGATGGGCAGAGAGTGTTTAACAAATATAGAAAGAGGAGAGGACAGTTGAGAGATTGAGAGAAAAGAGAAATAATAGAGAAGAAGAGAGTGAGGAGAGAAGGGAGAGAGTGAAAAACTAACTGGAGAAGAGAAAATATAGAGGAAGAAGAGTAAAAAAGGGAAAAGGAGAGAGTGAGAAAAGAAAGAAGGGAGAAAGAAAGGGCAGAGCGAGAGAGGGGTGAGAGAGAAGGGAAATTGAAGTGAGGGAAGGTGAGAGAGAGTGGAGAAAAACAGAAAAGAGAGGGGAGAGAGTGTTTATAGAATAGAGAGGGGAGAGAGTGTTTATAGAATAGAGAGGGGAGAGAGTGTTTATAGAGAGGGGAGAGAGTGTTTATAGAGAGGGGAGAGAGTGTTTATAGAATAGAGATGGGCAGAGAGTGTTTATAGAATAGAGATGGGCAGAGAGTGTTTATAGAATAGAGATGGGCAGAGAGTGTTTATAGAATAGAAATGGCAGAGAGTGTTTATAGAATAGAGAGGGGAGAGAGTTTTTATAGAGAGGGAAGAGAGTGTTTATAGAATAGAGAGGGGAGAGAGTGTTTATAGAATAGACATGGGCAGAGAGTATTTATAGAAAAGAGATGGCAGAGAGTGCTTATAGAATAGAGAGGGGAGAGAGTGTTTATAGAATAGAGATGGGCAGAGAGTGTTTATAGAATACAGATGGGCAGAGAGTGTTTATAGAATTGAGATGGGCAGATGGTGTTTATAGAATAGAAAGGGGAGAGAGTGTTTATAGAAGAGAGAGGGGAGAGAGTGTGTATAGAATAGTGATGGGCAGAGAGTGTTTATAGAATAGAGATGGGCAGAGAGTGTCTATAGAATAGAGATGGGCAGATGGTGTTTATAGAATAGAAAGGGGAGAGAGTGTTTATAGAATAGAGATGGGCAGAGAGTGTTTATAGAATAGTTATGGGCAGAGAGTGTTTATAGAATAGAGATGGGCAGAGAGTGTTTATAGAATAGAGATGAGCAGAGAGTGTTTATAGAATTGAGATGGGCAGATGGTGTTTATAGAATAGAGAGGGGAGAGAGTTTATAGAATAGAGAGGGGAGAGTGTTTATAGAATAGTGATGGGCAGAGAGTGTTTATAGAATAGAGATGGGCAGAGAGTGTTTATAGAATAGAGAGGAGAGAGTGTTTATAGAGAGGGGAGAGAGTGTTTATAGAATAGAGATGGGCAGAGAGTGTTTATAGAATAGAGAGGGCAGAGAGTGTTTATAGAGAGGGGAGAGAGTGTTTATAGAATAGAGATGGGCAGAGAGTGTTTATAAAATAGTGATGGGCAGAGAGTGTTTATAGAATAGAGATGGGCAGAGAGTGTTTATAGAATAGAGAGGGTAGAGAGTGTTTATAGAATAGAGATGGGCAGAGAGTGTTTATAGAATAGAGATGGGCAGAGAGTGTTTATAGAATTGAGATGGGCAGATGGTGTTTTTAGACTAGAAAGGGGAGAGAGTGTTTATAGAATAGAGAGGGGAGAGATTGTTTATAGAATAGTGATGGGCAGAGAGTGTTTATAGAATAGAGATGGGCAGAGAGTGTTTATAGAATAGAGATGGGCAGAGAGTGTTTATAGAATTGAGATGGGCAGATGGTGTTTATAGAATAGAGAGGGGAGAGATTGGTTATAGAATAGAGAGGGGAGAGTGTTTATAGAATAGTGATGGGCAGAGAGTGTTTATAGAATAGAGATGGGCAGAGAGTGTTTATAGAATAGAGAGGAGAGAGTGTTTATAGAGAGGGGAGAGAGTGTTTATAGAATAGAGATGGGCAGAGAGTGTTTATAGAATAGAGAGGGCAGAGAGTGTTTATAAAGAGGGGAGAGAGTGTTTATAGAATAGAGATGGGCAGAGTGTTTATAAAATAGTGATGGGCAGAGAGTGTTTATAGAATAGAGATGGGCAGAGAGTGTTTATAAAATAGTGATGGGCAGAGAGTGTTTATAGAATAGAGATGGGCAGAGAGTGTTTATAGAATAGAGAGGGTAGAGAGTGTTTATAGAATAGAGATGGGCAGAGAGTGTTTATAGAATAGAGATGGTCAGAGAGTGTTTATAGAATTGAGATGGGCAGATGGTGTTTATAGACTAGAAAGGGGAGAGAGTGTTTATAGAATAGAGAGGGGAGGGAGTGTTTATAGAATAGTGATGGGCAGAGAGTGTTTATAGAATAGAGATGGGCAGAGAGTGTTTATAGAATAGAGATGGGCAGAGAGTGTTTATAGAATTGAGATGGGCAGATGGTGTTTATAGAATAGAGAGGGGAGAGATTGTTTATAGAATATAGAGGGGAGAGTGTTTATAGAATAGTGATGGGCAGAGAGTGTTTATAGAATAGAGATGGGCAGAGAGTGTTTATAGAATAGAGAGGAGAGAGTGTTTATAGAGAGGGGAGAGAGTGTTTATAGAATAGAGATGGGCAGAGAGTGTTTATAGAATAGAGATGGGCAGAGAGTGTTTATAGAATAGAGAGGAGAGAGTGTTTATAGAGAGGGGAGAGAGTGTTTATAGAATAGAGATGGGCAGAGAGTGTTTATAGAATAGAGAGGGCAGAGAGTGTTTATAAAGAGGGGAGAGAGTGTTTATAGAATAGAGATAGGCAGAGTGTTTATAAAATAGTGATGGGCAGAGAGTGTTTATAGAATAGAGATGGGCAGAGAGTGTTTATAGAAAAGAGAGGGCAGAGAGGGTTTATAGAATAGAGAGGGACAGAGAGTGTTTATAGAATAGAGATGGACAGAGAGTGTTTATAGAATAGTGATGGGCAGAGAGTGTTTATAGAATAGAGATGGGCAGAGAGTGTTTATAGAAAAGAGAGGGCAGAGAGGGTTTATAGAATAGAGATGGACAGAGAGTGTTTATAGAATAGAGATGGACAGAGAGTGTTTATAGAATAGTGATGGGCAGAGAGTGTTTATAGAATAGAGATGGGCAGAGAGTGTTTATAGAATAGTGATGGCAGAGAGTGTTTATAGAATAGAGATGGACAGAGAGTAGAGATGGACAGAGAGTGTTTATAGAAAAGAGAGGGCAGAGAGGGTTTATAGAATAGAGATGGACAGAGAGTGTTTATAGAATAGAGATGGACAGAGAGTGTTTATAGAATAGTGATGGGCAGAGAGTGTTTATAGAATAGAGATGGGCAGAGAGTGTTTATAGAATAGTGATGGCAGAGAGTGTTTATAGACTAGAGATGGGCAGAGAGTGTTTATAGAATAGAGAAGGGCAGAGAGTGTTTATAGAATAGAGATGGGCAGAGAGTGTTTATAGAATAGAGAAGGGCAGAGAGTGTTTATAGAATAGAGATGGGCAGAGAGTGTTTATAGAATAGAGAGGGGAGAGAGTGTTTATAGAATAGAGAGGGGAGAGAGTGTTTATAGAATATTGATGGGCAGAGAGTGTTTATAAAATAGTGATGGGCAGAGAGTGTTTATAGAATAGAGATGGGCAGAGAGTGTTTATAGAATAGAGATGGGAGAGAGTGTTTATAGAATAGAGAGGGGAGAGAGTGTTTATAGAATAGAGAGGGGAGAGAGTGTTTATAGAATATTGATGGGCAGAGAGTGTTTATAAAATAGTGATGGGCAGAGAGTGTTTATAAAATAGAGATGGGCAGAGAGTGTTTATAGAGAGGACCGAGAGTGTTTATAGAATAGAGATGGGCAGAGAGTGTTTATAGAATAGGGATGGGCAGATGATGTTTATAGAATAGAAAGGGGAGAGAGTGCTTATAGAATAGAGAGGGGAGAGAGTTTTTATAGAATAGTGATGGGCAGAGAGTGTTTATAGAATAGAGATGGGCAGAGAGTGTTTATAGAAAAGAGAGGGCAGAGAGGGTTTATAGAATAGAGATGGACAGAGAGTGTTTATAGAATAGAGATGGACAGAGAGTGTTTATAGAATAGTGATGGGCAGAGAGTGTTTATAGAATAGAGATGGGCAGAGAGTGTTTATAGAATAGTGATGGGCAGAGAGTGTTTATAGACTAGAGATGGGCAGAGAGTGTTTATAGAATAGAGAAGGGCAGAGAGTGTTTATAGAATAGAGATGGGCAGAGAGTGTTTATAGAATAGAGAAGGGCAGAGAGTGTTTATAGAATAGAGAGGGGAGAGAGTTTTTATAGAATAGAGAGGGGACAGAGTGTTTATAGAATATTGATGGGCAGAGAGTGTTTATAAAATAGTGATGGGCAGAGAGTGTTTATAGAATAGAGATGGGCAGAGAGTGTTTATAGAATAGAGATGGGAGAGAGTGTTTATAGAATAGAGAGGGGAGAGAGTGTTTATAGAATAGAGAGGGGAGAGAGTGTTTATAGAATATTGATGGGCAGAGAGTGTTTATAAAATAGTGATGGGCAGAGAGTGTTTATAGTATAGAGATGGGAGAGAGTGTTTATAGAATAGAGAGGGGAGAGAGTGTTTATAGAATAGAGAGGGGAGAGAGTGTTTATAGAATATTGATGGGCAGAGAGTGTTTATAAAATAGTGATGGGCAGAGAGTGTTTATAGTATAGAGATGGGAGAGAGTGTTTATAGAATAGAGAGGGGAGAGAGTGTTTATAGAATAGAGAGGGGAGAGAGTGTTTATAGAATATTGATGGGCAGAGAGTGTTTATAAAATAGTGATGGGCAGAGAGTGTTTATAGAATAGAGATGGGCAGAGAGTGTTTATAGAGAGGGCAGAGAGTGTTTATAGAATAGAGATGGGCAGAGAGTGTTTATAGAATAGAGATGGGCAGAGAGTGTTTATAGAATAGAGATGGGCAGAGAGTGTTTATAGAATAGAGATGGGCAGAGGGACATAAGGGAGAGTATGAAAAGAGAGATTGTAGAGAAAGAAGGAGGACATGGAGAAAGAAAGTAAAGAGAGAGAGAGATAGTGAATAGAAATATTGAGAAGGGAGGAGTAGAGACAAAAGGAGAAAAAGGAGCAGAAAAAGAGGGAGAAGTGATAGAGCGAGGAGAAAAAAGAGAGTGCAGAAAGAAAATGTAACTAGTAAAGGAAGATCATAGCAGACCTGTCAGATGTTCTTTTTTCATTAATCATTATAAGCATTACAGACTCTGGAGCTCCCTCACAGGCTATCCCATGTTCCCTGCTTCTCTTCAAGCAGCTTGTGGCTAATTCTCACATCCTCAAGTTCTTGAATTGATCACTCTAATACCTACTCTCCTCCTCTCAATCACACCATACATACTACATCTACTCACTGTGTGCGATTCACACAGTGCACCGTAACTGCTCCGCATGGTACTCATGTTTTGAGACACTAAAGAGACTACAGGGGTTGCATTTAGGTCATGCAGGATAGGAGGGTGTGCAATATAAACCCTTAGCCACAACTCTCCTTTTGAAGCACTGCATTTTGGAACATATAGTCCCCGGGTAAACAGTAGTAAATGGCAGGAAGTCAGGGAAAAAGCTCACAGGCACTTTCTATGCTTCTATCCAACAGTGTTTTTATTTACTCATTAATGTGCTATGCACATGCTGCACATTAAGAAATGCCCATATGAAGATAGAGACACACTGTGAGGCCCCTGTTTAAGTGAGGCCTTAGGTACATTCCTATTTGGCCTATTGTTAGAGCTTCCTATGAATACCACTGATGTATACTTGCTGCTAGCACACCAATGAGGTGAAATCACAGCTTCTTATCTGGGTGTCAATACAAAAGGGTTATATCATTTCTCTTTTTATTTTACTGACTACCAATATCGAGTCAAACAATTCATTTGGGTAAGTTTCTGGCAGCCAAAGGGGTAAAGAACCCATTTTCTTTTTGTGTGTTGCTAGCACAAAGGAGTTAACTCATTTATCGCTGGGTGTTATTGCATGCTAAGGGGAAGACATTCATAGCAGTCACAAGTTGATTGCTTAATTGTGATGTAGAGGTAGAGCATTAGGGCACAAGGAGCCCTGTGTGTATGTTACTAGCGGGTTTAGTTGTAAAAACCCTTTTATATTTATATATATATATATATATATGTATATATATATATATGCTTATATATATGTATGTGTGTGTATATATATATATATATATAGGGCCGATTTATTAAGCCGTCAATCGGCCCCAATGCATCTGTTTCCGCGCGAGTCTTCAGGCTCACTGGAAACAGGAGTTAAGAAGCAGTGGTCTTGAGACCGGTGCTGCTTAAGTCGTCCGCCCCCTCTGAGGCAGCAGACAGCAATCAGCCCGATCGGATATGATCGGGTTGATTGACACCTCTTCCTAGCGGCCGATTGGCAGTGAATCTGCAGGGGGCGGCATTGCACAAGCATTTCCTGTGAAATGCTTGTGCAAGGCTGTCGGCATTTATTGATGTGTGGCGGACATGATCCGCTACAGCAGATCATGTCCCCTTCACTTTGATAATTCGGCCCAATAGTGTTAATTCAAAATGGTTGTTATTTATTTATTTACTGGAAGTTTAGGAGTCTGCACAATATAAAGTATGGAAGTCTGCGCAATATGAAGTTTGGGAGTCTGCACAATATAAAGTTTGGGAGTCTGCACAATATAAAGTTTGGGAGTCTGCACAATATAAAGTTTGGGAGTCTGCAAAATATAGAGTTTGGGAGTCAGTACAATATAGAGTTTAGGAGTCTGCACAATATATATTTTGGGAGTCTGCACAATATATATTTTGGGAGTCTACAAAATATAAAGTATGGAAGTCTGCACAATATAAAGTTTGGGAGTCCGCACAATATAGAGTTTGGGAGTCAGTACAATATAGAGTTTAGGAGTCTGCACAATATATAGTTTGGGAGTCTAAACAATATAAAGTATGGAAGTCTGCACAATATAAAGTTTGGGAGTCTGCACAATATAAAGTTTGGGAGTCTGCAAAATATAGAGTTTGGGAGTCAGTACAATATAGAGTTTAGGAGTCTGCACAATATATATTTTGGGAGTCTGCACAATATATCGTTTGGGAGTCTACAAAATATAAAGTATGGAAGTCTGCACAATATAAAGTTTGGGAGTCCGCACAATATAGAGTTTGGGAGTCAGTACAATATAGAGTTTAGGAGTCTGCACAATATATAGTTTGGGAGTCTAAACAATATAAAGTATGGAAGTCTGCACAATATAAAGTTTGGGAGTCTGCACAATATAAAGTATGGAAGTTTGCACAACTCACCTATATCAGGCCTGCTGCTATGTCTCACACTGCACAAGAGCTGAGGAAGGGAAAGAAAAGTCTAGACAGGAACGCAGTAACTATTTACATTGAGCTATAATGGATCAGTGACACCTAGAGGTAGAAATGAAAAGAGCAAGCACAAACCACCAGAATGATCACTTCCTCCCGGCGCTGCATGTGAGATACTCAGTGAGAGTGGTGGTAGAAACTGGAGAGCGCACCTCATGATAAAGAGATGGCTCTTTAATTTTGCGCCCCTAAGAATTATGTGCACGGGGCAATCGCCCCTGTGCCCCCCCCCCCCACGCTATGCCACTGTACTGTGGTTAATCAGAGTTAAAGGGACAGTCAACACCAGAATTTTTGTTGTTTTAAAAGAGTGATAATCCCTTAATTACCTATTCTTTAGTTTTGCATAACCAACACAGTTATAATAATACACGTTTTACCTCTGTGATTACCTTGTATCTAAGCCTCTGCAGACTGCCCTCTTATTTCACTTCTTTTGACAGACTTGCCTTTTAGCCAATCAGTACTCACTCCTAGGTAACTTCACATGCGTGAACTCAATGTTATCTATATGAAACACATGAACTAACGCCCTCTAGTGGTGAAAAACTCTCAAATGCAGAGGCGGCCTTCAAGGTCTAAGAAATTAGCATATGAACCGCCTTGGTTTAGATTTCAACTAAGATTACCAAGAGAACAAAGCAAAATTGGTGATAAAAGTAAATTGGAAAGTTGTTTAAAATTGCATGCCCTATTTGAATCATAAAAGTTTTTTTTTTTACTTGACTGTCCCTTTAAGAGTGTAAAATGTTTGTGTACTGATTGTATTTGTTTCAAATAATAATATCTCCCATCTAGTATAAATGCTTTACACCAACTCTGATCTAATGTAATGTAGAAAAAACTGGTAGACACAAATGTTATGCAATTGAAGGCAATTCTATATTTAATCAACAACTGTGTTACTATCAAGTGCATCGTGTCTAGTGTAATCTTAGCCACAGCACTTCTAACCACTACTTCACAATTAATAACACATCTTAAGCACTGTATTCTTCATTCTGGATTTAAGGATAACTAGTGTAGCACAAGAATACAGAAGCAGTATAATGTGATTATTGTTCTCAGAAACATTGATCAGGCTAGATCTGCAGCAGGCTATTCCAGCTTGAGCATACATGGTTTATTATTGTCACAGGAAAGTTGTTTCCAATTGTCACAATTTTGAATTTACCCTTAAATAATTTATTGCCCGTTATGGGTCTTTGTGAAGTAGAGTCTATCATGGGCCATTGTATTTGAATAATTAGAAAATATCCCTTCTTTGTGTATTGAGTTTCTCTAAAATTAATACAAATTTCCTTTTTCAATTTCCAATTTGCTCTTTACTATAACAGCAACTGTCTCCATTAATCTACTATGATCTCATATCACTTTCAGTGAAACAACTCCTCTCTTAGCAAATAACATGATTATATTTTGGACACTTGAACTACTGACTCTAGGAACACTCCCTACTAGAATATGTCAGATGCTCTACGTGTTCCTATTGTCTTTCCGTTCAGTTTACTTTGAGAATATTTTAAGCAGGAACTCTGTAAGGCACTGTTCACTTCCTGTTTGTTTTGCTAAGTTTTCCATTATACTGCATTGTAAAACAAAGGGCACCACCTACAAATAATCTATTGTGTGTCTGTGGCAATAGTACCAGTGTCGCAAATACAATAATACTAACATACATATGGGTTTAGTGTGTGCTGTTAAAACTTAGTAGTATTCTATGGGATTTTTAGTGGCATTTAAAATGTTTCATACATGCACATATAGGTCATTCATATATCCCACAATTTAACAACAATGATTTCAATTCATGGCGTTTTATAACATTTCAGATGAGTATATTAGTGTGTATGTCATGTGCTCACTGTAGCAGTAAAACTGCTAAAAATACAAGCAGACCTGGATCTTACTTAAGTTGCTATAAATTAGCCATTATGACAAAATGAATTGACAGTAAATCTCCCATAGCAGCACCATTTTGCAACCTCTACTAACTCACATAGCTATTATTTTTTGACAGAAAGCTGTATGCAGCTCATTGAGGACCTGATGATAAAAGGTTCATAAGAGCTACTAGAAATTGTCTTTTTGGACTCGCCAGTTTCGCAATCTGTGGGTCTGGCGCTGTGTTCCTTCTAAGGAGAGTTTTGTGTGTGGCCCAGCAGGGAAACAGTTAACAAGAGAACCATACTTTGGCATTGTACAGTGTCTGATAATTCCAGGGTGTGGTTACCTAATTAACTGTTTCACTGCTGGGCCGCACACTGGCCTTAGTTTTTTCTTTTCTCTCTCCCTGACTATTCTCCTCATGCAAGGTGGCTCTTCGGGCTCTAACACAGAACATGTTACTATGTTTACCTAATCATTTCCTGTTATTCGTTGGTTTGCCTTACGTTAATAATATCATGTTATCCTACACAAGTTTGAGGTGTATTAGTTCATCCGTCCTTTGGAATTTGTGATTTCTAGACCCAATTGAGGCCCTGGCAGTCATGGGAGGTGCGTCCGAGCATGAAAACGGTAAAAATACAAAGAGGAAGCCGATGGCAACTGACTAATGATCATTAGGCAAACTTACACATTGTTGTGAATTATGTGGGGCCGATTTATCAACCCTCTGTTGGACATGATCCGATCAACAGATCATGTCCGACAGACATCGCTGAATGTGGAGAGCAATACGCTCTCCACATTCAGCATTGCACCAGCAGCTCTTGTGAACTGCTGATGCAACGCCGCCCCCTGCAGATTCGCGGCCGCTAGCAGGGGGTGTCAATCAACCCGATCGTATTCGATCAGGTTGATTTCTGTCTGCCGCCTTAGAGCAGGCAGACAGGTTATGGAGCAACGGGCTTTCAAGCTCCATACAGAGCTTGATAAATAGGCCCTAAAATATTTTTTTTTATTTTCTAAGACAAGTTTGCCATGATGTCTATTTTGTATGTATTTATGTGATATTGCTACCCCAATAAAAAAATAAACAATAAAAAAAAAAAAACTGACCTTAGAGGGAACACTGGTCTGGCGATATTTTAAAAGAAAGTGCGCTTACCCTCTCTGTTCTGACGAGCGGAAATGTGTTCCATAGGAAATAATATGGATCACAGTTTTAGGAAACCTCTATCAACATCTCCATTTGTCTCGAATTTTGGCAGGAGGGGGGCATATTTTCAGAGTATATTTACACAACATAGACTGTGCGTTCGCTAAAACAAAAAATTGTTTCTGTTTAATAAGAGTTCAGATAATACATACATATGTAAATAGAGTTTCACTGTACGTTCAGTAGATTTCGCACATATGTACATTTGTATCTTGTACAATAATGATGAGCGGAGCTTTAAAGGACCACTCAATGCAGTAGAATTGCATAATAAACTAATGTATTTTTTTCTCCCATTTGCCAGCCCCCTGTATTATGTGTCAGACATCAGCCAATCACAGACTAGTATACGCGTGCACATGCTCAGTAGGAACTTGTTCCCCAGAGAGTGTGCTTATAACAATGTGTTAATGGAAGTAAATTGTCTTAATACTGCATGCTCTGAATCATAAAAGTTTATTTTGACTTGAGTGCACCTTCAGTACCATGTATGTTCATACACATCTACAAGGTCTCCTGTGACCATTTCATGTGCAAGATAATAGACTGTTTCCAACTAGTTTTGGAATACTTGCAAAGATGTCCAAAATGCCATTTTCGAGGCTTTATCACGTGCTTTGAGGCGTCGAATTTGAAAAGTCAACTGGCTTTGAAAAATTGTTGAAAAGTCTCTGGAGAATGGATTGTGATCTCCAAGCAGTTTTCAGCAGGATCACAAAAGTAATTTCACTGTTTAACAATAAACAAGACTATTCCTGGAGGTATTTGTCACCATCAACCAAACTTAAAGGGACATGAAACTCAAATAATTTATTTCATGATTCAGATAGAACATACAATTTTAAACAACTTTTCAATTTACTTTTATTATAAAATTTGCTTTGTTCTCTTGTTATCCTTTGTTGACGGAGCAGAAATGCACTACTGGTTTCTAGATGTACACCTCAGTTAAGCCAAAGAGGCATATAGCTGCGGATATTATTCAGCAGCGAGCACTTAGTAGTTTATTGTTGCTCCTAAGCCTACTTAGGTTTGCTTTTCAACAAAGGATACCAGGAAATGTATGCAAATTAGATAATAGCAGTAAATTGGAAAGAGTTTTTTATAATTACATGCTCTTTTTATATATCTTTAAAGTGACACCGGGCTCAAAAATGTTTGTCATTCATTTGAAAGAGCAGCACAGGGGCATGTTTAAATTTTTGCCTGAAAAACATGTGCCTAGATTACGAGTCTTGCGTTAGCCTTAAAAAGCAGCGTTGAGAGGTCCCAACGCTCCTTTTTAACGCCCGCTGGTATTACGAGTCTTGCAGGTACAGGTGTACCGCTAACTTTTTTCCGCAACTCGAGCATACCACAAATCCACTTACGTCAATTGCATATCCTATCTTTTTAATGGGATTTGCCTAACTCCGGTATTACGAGTCTTGGAAAAAGTGAGCGGTACACCCTCTCCTGTCAAGACTCCTACCGCATTTAAAAGTCAGTAGTTAAGAGTTTTATGGGCTAACGCCATAACATAAAACTCTTAAATAAAGTGATAAAAAGTACACTAACACCCATAAACTACCTATTAACCCCTAAACTGAGCCCCCCCCCCACATCACAAACACTTAAATACATTTTTTAACCCCTAATCTGCCGAGCGGACATCGGCGCCACTTCAATAAATATATTAACCCCTAAACCGCACTCCCGCCTCGCAAACATTAGTTAAATTTTATTAACCCCTAATCTGCCGTCCCTAAAATCGGCGACACCTAACTACATTTATTAACCCCTAATCTGCCGCCCCCAAAGTCGCTGCAACTATATTAAATTTATTAACCCCAAAATCTAAGTCTAACCCTATTCCTAACACCCCCCTAGCTTAAATATAATTTAAATAAATCAAAATAAAATTACTACAATTAAATAAATTATTCCTATTTAAAACTAAATACTTACCTATAAAATAAACCCTAAAATAGCTACAATATAACTAATAGTTACATTGTAGCCATCTTAGGATTTATTTTTATTTTACAGGCAAGTTTGTATTTATTTTAACTAGGTACAATAGTTATTAAATAGTTATTAACTATTTAATAACTTCCTAGTTAAAATAATTACAAATTTACCTGTAAAATAAACCCTAACCTAAGTTACAATTACACCTAACACTACACTATAATTAAATTAATTACCTAAACTAACTACAATTAATTACAATTAAATTAAATAAACTAAAGTATGAAAACCCCCCCGACAAAATTACAGAAAATAATAAAATAATTACAATTTTTTTTAAACTAATTACACCTGATCTAATCCCCTAATAAAATAAAAAAGCCCCCCAAAATAATAAAAATCCCTACCCTACACTAAATTACAAATAGCCCTTAAAAGGTCCTTTTGCGGGGCATTGCCCCAAAGTAATCAGCCCTATTACCTGTAAAAAAAAAGACAATACCCCCCCAAACATTACAACCTACCACCCACACACCCAACCCTACTCTAAAACCTACCCAATCCCCCCTTAATAAAACCTAACACTACCCCCTTGAAGATCACCCTATCTTGAGACGTCTTCACCCAACCGGGCAGAAGTGGTCCTCCAGAGGGTCCGAAGTCTTCATCCTATCTGGGCAGAAGAGGTCCTCCAGACGGGCAAAAGTCTTCATCCAGGCGGCATCTTCTATCTTCATCCATCCGGAGCGGAGCGGGTCCATCTTGAAGCCAGCCGACGCGGAGCATCCTCTTCTTCCGACGACTCCCGACGAATGAAGGTTCCTTTAAATGACATCATCCAAGATGGCGTCCCTTCAATTCCGATTGAATTCTATCAGCCAATCGGAATTAAGGTAGAAAAAATCATATTGGCTGATCCAATCAGCCAATAGGATTGAACTTCAATCCTATTGGCTGATCCAATCAGCCAATAGGATTGAGCTCGCATTCTATTGGCTGATTGGATCAGCCAATAGAATGCGAGCTCAATCCTATTGGCTGATTGGATCAGCCAATAGGATTTTTTCTACCTTAATTCCGATTGGCTGATAGAATTCTATCAGCCAATCGGAATTGAAGGGACGCCATCTTGGATGACGTCACTTCAAGGTACCGTCATTTAGTGTTAGTCATCGGAAGGAAGAGGATGCTCCACGTCGGATGGCTTGAAGATGGAACCGCTCCGCTCCGGATGGATGAAGATAGAAGATGCCGCCTGGATGAAGACTTCTGCCCGTCTGGAGGACCTCTTCTGCCCGGATAGGATGAAGACTTCGGACCCTCTGGAGGACCACTTCTGCCCGGTTGGGTGAAGACGTCTCAATGTAGGTTGATCTTCAAGGGGGTAGTGTTAGGTTTTATTAAGGGGTGATTGGGTGGGTTTTAGAGTAGGGTTAGGTGTGTTTTTACAGGTAATAGAGGTGATTACTTTGGGGCAATGCCCCGTAAAAGGCCCTTTTAAGGGCTATTTGTAATTTAGTATAGGGTAGGGCTTTTTATTATTTTGGGGGGCTTTTTTATTTTATTAGGGGGATTAGATTAGGTGTAATTAGTTTAATTTTTTTATTATTATTTTATTAATTTCTGTAATTTAGTTTTTTTTTTTTTCGTACTTTAGTTTATTTAATTTAATTGTAATTAATTGTAGTTAGTTTAGGTAATTAATTTAATTATAGTGTACTGTTAGGTGTAATTGTAACTTAGGTTAGGGTTTATTTTACAGGTAAATTTGTAATTATTTTAATTAGGAAGTTATTAAATAGTTAATTACTATTTAATAACTATTGCACCTAGTTAAAATAAATACAAACTTGCCTGTAAAATAAAAATAAATCTTAAGATGGCTACAATGTAACTATTAGTTATATTGTAGCTATTTATGGGTTTATTTTATAGGTAAGTATTTAGTTTTAAATAGGAATAATTTATTTAATTGTAGTAATTTTATTTAGATGTATTTAAATTATATTTAAGTTAGGGGGGTGTTAGGGTTAGGGTTAGACTTAGATTTAGGGGTTAATAACTTTATTATAGTGGCGGCGACATTGGCGACGGCAGATTAGGGGTTAATAAGTGCAGTTAGGTGGCGGCGACATTGGGGGCGGCAGAGTAAGGGTTAATAACTATAATGTAGGTGGCGGCAGTGTCCGGAGTGGCAGATTAGGGGCTAATAATAAAATGCAGGTGTCAGCGATGTCGGGGGCGGCAGATTAGGGGTTAATAAGTGTAAGATTAGGGGTGTTTAGACTCGGGGTTCATGTTAGGGTGTTAGGTGTAGACATAAAAAATATTTTCCCATAGGAATCAATGGGGCTGCGTTAAGAGCTGAACGCTGCTTTTTTGCAGGTGTTAGGTTTTTTTTCAGCCAAATCTGCCCCATTGATTCCTATGGGGAAATCGTGCACGAGCACGTTTAGCCAGCTTACCGCTACCTTAAGCAGCGCTGGTATTGAGGTGAGATGTGGAGCTAAATTCTGCTCTATGCTCACCTTTTTGCGGCTAATGCTGGGTTTAAAAAAAAACGTAAAACCATTGTTACTTTAGGTGAGCGGTGAGGGAAAACTGTGCGTTAACACCGCACCCCTGTTACCGCAAAACTCATAATCTAGGTGATTGTAAGTAAAATCTGTTTGATTACAAAGGGAAAGTCTACTTCTTTGGATAACCAACATTGTTATATTAATTTACCTTATATTACTGAATATAAATAGGGGGCGCCATATAGAAAATTTTTAAAGAATGGGTGCGTTGCTACGTGCTGGGAAAAAAACTTTAGAAAAAAGTGTGTGTCTATGTGACAAAATATTTGTTATAAATGACAAGAAATGTTTCAATGGTAAAGTGATATTTGTGATATATCTAAAACTGAAAAAATATGTATACGAATAAATAAACAATTGCCTGAACATTGCCTCCGAAAACATGGTGGCAATCCTTCTATTTTTAAATTTTATCCGATAGACTTAATTCCACCCTCCACAGACTATAACAGAATGATTTCACTTAGACAACGTGAGACTTTCTGGATACATAAATTAAAAACTTTGTATCCAGCAGGCCTCAACTCCAATTTAGATTTAGCTGCCTTTAACTGATAGTGTACTTGTCTCATATACATTTTGATGTCTATTATATATTTTTATCATTGAAGATATAAATATTATACACATAAATACAGTGGAAGTCTTAGTGACTTTCATTCTCCATCACATCATTACAAACATCTGTTCCCATACTGACCACACTTTTTTCTATGATGTAAATGTACAGAGAATACATTCTTTTCAGGCGTATTCAAGCCTTGTCTGTATCTAGTACTCACAAAACTTATTTTTTTAAAAGATAAAACACTACGTTCCAATCTACTCCTAGGTTCAATGAAAGATCCATATTATACCCCATTTCTTTTAGGTTAAATGCATTTTTGGTCAGATTTGCCCACTACTTTTTTAAAAAATGCATTTTTTTCCCTATTATCCACAATCTTATTGATAGATTTATCTAATGGCCAAGTGTCATCTATAGATGTCTTATACGATCCAACTCTTCAACAAACGATAACACAAAAACCAGTATTATAAAATTAGAACAAAAGAAAAGAATCGATCTGCAATAGTAAAATTCCTACTTCAAACACTTCCCAAATATTTACAGGCTATCGACAAACATGTTTAGCATGTATATATTTTGATAGCGTCAACATCTTTTTCAACAAACAAGAATAAAAAGAATCTGGGTTACTCGCAGACTTTTTTTCTTTTATCAAGAAAAAGAGAAAAACCCTCCTACAAATTGACTAATCTGTCTTGTATTACGAAAAAATGTTTTCCCGTCACAGACTTACTTAAATAATTTTAAACGTGGCTTTTTAGCAATACTTTCCACTTGATACTTGATATAGATATGTGTTCTCAACTAGTTAGTTAGTTTATATTGTTTTTTATTCCTTTAAAAAAATTGTATCTTATTGGCCTCCCAGCCACTTAGAAGAATGTCTAACAAAATCGTCTCTTTGCAACAATGTTACCAATATGCCTATTGGTTCTGTTTTATCCAATCAGGTGATATGTACACCTTTTTAAATGTACCTGTTAACAATGTATGTAATTGATCTGATGAAACGGCCAGGAGCTAACGGCCGAGAAACGCGTTATCAGCTCCAAAAATAAAAAACTTTCTCTCAGTTACTCAGCCTGGACTGAGTTTTGTTTTTATGTGCAAAGAGACGTGAATTTTAGCCTTTTAACAGTTTACACTGTTTGTTGCTTAAGAGGTCTCGATCCCAACTGGAACAAAGAAACACTTTGCTAAGTACGGCATCCAACAGAGGGAAATTGGAAGTTGTCTTTTGACCGTGAGACACTTACAGACCGACACCATATTGCTTTGGTCAGCGTGCTGACTGCTGAGAATGTCAGCCTGCTCGTATGCACTTTTTTAACGAAAAGTGCCACTCCACTTGTGAGTACCTGCTCTTTGGTTTATACAAAATTTTCTACCTGTTTAGAGATATCTGCACTATGAGGCGCTCTCTTTTTCTTCTCACCTTCTCATAATTTACCTTATAACCTATATATACGTTTGCCTGTTTCTATGCCCCAATTGGCTACCCCTTATCTCAGAGTTTTTAAATCTTGCCCAAAGCTAGATAGTGCTAGTTCATGTGTGCCATATGGATAACATTGTGCTCACTCCCGGAGAGAATGATAATGGTTATACAAGAACCAGCACTGATTGGCTAAAATGCCAGATTGTAAAAATCACTGAGATAAGGGGACAGTCTGCAATGACAGAGGTAAAAAGTGTATTAACATAACAGTGTTGGTTATGCCAAACTAGGGAATGGGTAATAAAGGGATTATCTATTGTTTTAAACAATTTTCAAGTACACTGTCCCTTTAAAATAATATACCAGTATCTGTTTGTGTACTTTGTACTAATGCTCATTGCCTTATAGATAATTCTTAGTAATATTCATTAAATACCTATCAACCAATGAGCAATAACAGGAACTATCAGCCCTTGTACATTAGTAGGAAATGGTTATTTGCCAAGAAGGATTATTAGGAGGTACACAACTAGGGTTGACACCTTTTCTGGAACAAATACCAGCCTAGCTCATTAGCATACATTTGAATAAATAATTATACAGCATAGACCAGGAACTAAATCTGCTAGGATTTATTTTAAAAGATCATTTGTTTATAATTAGATACCAATACACTTAGAAGAAGTTTGACCATGATAGCATCTTTATTTCTATATTTAATCTTTATTTTCAACTTTGACCTGAACCTTAAAAATACAGGCCATGTTGGTAAAATACCCTATACACAACTATTACAGCTGTATTAGTTTCACTTTAAGTAAAAGCATTTTAACTTTAAACTGAAAGTCAATCCTTGTGTTTGTGAAACGCTAGGATTGACCTTTGAAAAAATAAAGGGGACTTTCAGTCATGAAGTATAAAATACTTCATGCAAAAGCTCCTTTATTTGTTTCAAGCGTTCGCCATTCTGCGCTGCTAAGGCAGCCCACGGCAGAACTCTGTTTTGCTAAGAGGTGACGTTTACACCTCTTAGCAAATATCGTGCAGGAAATCAGGCGCCACAGGGAGACAAGACGGATTTACCGCACGACTATTGGCTAAGAGGTGAAAACGTCACCTCTCAAGCAAAACAGCGATCTGCCATGGGCTGCCTTAGCAGCTTAGAGCGGTGAACACTCGAAACAAATAAAGGAGCTTTCTGCATGAAGTATCTTATACTTCATGACTGAAAGTCCCCTTTATTTGTTTCAATGGTTAATCCTAGCATTTCACAAACACTAGGATTGACTTTAACTTTAAAGCAAAAATAAAATAAAAAAAAATATATAAATATATGGGTGACAGAAAATGTTACAGTTTAGCTAAATGGAAAATAGATTTTGACAGCAGATAAGAACCACAGGCCCAACAAGTCTGCCCCAAATTCTCTAAAAGTATAAACTTATCTAGTTTGTAGTATAGCCTTATGCTTATCAAAGGCATTCTTGAAGTTCTCCACAGTGTTTGTCATTACCATCTCTAATGGAAGTTTATTACATGAATCAACCACCCTTTTTCTGAAGAAGTGATTTCGCAAGCAGGTCATAAACAGAAGTACTAACAGAATCAGCACACCCAGAGACTATCTCAATAAGGGCTCGTTGCGTGCGAACGATAAGGTGTTTATCGCTGGTGTTTGCGAGCTTCGGCTGTAGCGCGTGTATTACAAGTTGAAAGTAAATGTGTTTGCTCAAGCACAATTTAATTTAACGTGTGTCCGTTTACAGCAACTTCAGAACTCTTGGTTAACTGTTACCCTTGAATAAAAAGTTCCACAAAATACATCAAAAATACTTAAAGGGACACTGTACCCAAAAAATTTCTTTCGTGATTCAGATTAAGCATGAAATTTTAAGCAACTTTCTAATTTACTCATATTATCAAATTTTCTTCATTCTCTTGCTATCTTTATTTGAAATGCAAGAATGTAAGTTTAGATGACGGACCATTTTTGGTGAACAACCTGGGTTGTCCTTGCTGATTGGTGGATAAATTCATCCACCAATAAAAAAGTGCTGTCCAGAGTACTGAAACCAAAAAAAAGCTTAGATGCCTTCTTTTTCAAATAATGATAGCAAGAGAACTAAGAAAAATTGATAATAGGAGTAAATTAGAAAGTTGCTTAAAATTGCATGCACTATCTGAATTACAAAAGAAAAAAATTGGTTTCAGTGTCCCTTTAATAATAAAAAGTTCAGTTACGTTTACAATAACACTAATACAAATTATTTTTAAAAACATTGCATTCAAAAGTTATAATGGCTCAAAGATATGAGGTCTCAGGTGTTAGAAAAAAAAGGCAGGCAAAGGGATTTAACATAAAGATAAATACACATACATGTCTAAATCTGTGTATATATTTAATATTCATTTTTAATAAAGTCTTTAATTGAGTTTTTACTATAAATATTTCACATCCCAGTGTTCTTCACATAGGAGAATATCTTATATTTTTAAATAGATATTCCTATATCTATTTATATCTGTATATATCTATACCTATATATAATCATGCATATATATAGGTATAGATATATTTTTTTTACCAAAAACCATCAGCTATATATAGAACTATGTATTTATGAATAAATAGAACATATTCCTCTATGTAAAGAACATTGGAATGTAAAATATTAATATTTCATTTCGGGTTAGCGCACTTGAGAAAATGTGATCAGGTTTGCACGTGAGTAGGGTGTTAAGTTTTTTTCCACTTTTTGCACTTCATTGAAGTCTATGGAGGAATACAATAACCCTCTCGTGATATTCTAACTTCTGCTTTTTGCTCACAAGCAAAAACTTTTTCTTTCAAACTTGTAATACATGCAGTACCCGAGGAGTGCAAAAAACGTACTTCTAGCGGAATTAGCGTGGGAACCATAATTAGCGCTAAACTCGTAATCTAGCCCTTTATAGGCAAAGATAACTGAAAAGCGCTGTAGCCACCAATCAGCAAGCACTACCCAGGTGCTGAACTAAAAATGGGCCGTTTTCTAACCTTACATGCCTGGTTTTTCAAATAAAGATAGCAAGAGAACGAAGAACATTTTATAATAGGATTAAATTAGAAAGTTGCTTAAAATGGCATGCTCTATCTGAATCATTAAAGAAATATTTGGGTTTAGTATCCCTTTAAATTGCAAATTACCCACAGCTGCAGATAGGTGGAGCCAGAGAGAGCAAAAATACAAGAGACTAATATGAAATGAGCCCAGCATGCTGAAGACCCAGTTTGACTTCAGGAATAACAGTTTAGATGTATAAACAGATGTTTGTATGTAAATGTGCACAGCACGGCCCAGTGTGGTACTGGTTCTCACACTTGTCATGTGGTTTGCTATACTTGTATTGCTTTTTATTGCATGAAACATTGTTCTAATACTTCAGATTTAAACACTGTGATTTCAGAAATGTTTTCATATTTGAACCTGATATACAGACAGCATTTCTTTTATGAATTGTGTTGACCTTTTAATCATCTTTAATGTTTGGTTTACTGGACAGTTATGTGTTTTTTTACAGGGGTTAAAGACTTGTGGCCCTTAAAATTAGAATTTAACGGCTAGATTACGAGTTGTGCGTTAAGGTAAAAATGCAGCGTTAACAGGTCCTAACGCTGTTATTACAAGTCTTGCAGGTATAGGTGTACCGCACACTTTTTTGGCCTTACCGCAAACCGTAATCTTCGTAAACCCTTTTTTCTATGGGACTTCCATATAACCGGTATTACGAGTCTGTCCTGGGAGGCCAAAAGTCAGCGGTACAGCCTCTACCGACAAGATCCGTAACGCATTCTAAAGTCAGTAGTTATGAGTTTTACACTACAACCCTGTAGCATAAAACTCATAACTAAAGTGCTAAAAAGTACACTAACACCCATAAACTACCTATTAACCCCTAAACCGAGGCCCTCCCGCATCGCAAACACTATAATACATTTTTTAACCCCTAATCTGCCGCTACGGACATCGCCGCCACTATAATAAACATATTAACCCCTAAACCGCCGCACTCCCGCCTTGCAAACACTAGTTAAATATTATTAACCCCTAATCTGCTGCCCCTAACATCGCCGCCACCTACATTATACTTATTAACCCCTAATCTTCCACTCCGGACATCGTCGACACCTACATTATATTTATTAACCCCTAATCTGCTGCCCCCAACATCGCCGTCACCTACCTAATTTATTAACCCCTAATCTGCCGTCCCCAACATCGCCGCCACTATTCTAAATTTATTAACCCCTAAACCTAAGTCTAACCCTAACCCTAACACCCCCTTAAAGGGACACTGAACCCAAAAAAAATTCTTTTGTGATTCAGAAAGAGCATGAGATTTTAAGCAACTTTCTAATTTACGCGTATTATCAAATTTTCTTTATTCTCTTGGTATCTTTATTTGAAATGCAAGAATGTAAGTTTAGATGCTGGCCCATTTTTTGTGAACAACCTGGGTTGTCTTTGCTGATTGGTGAATAAATTCATCCACCAATAAAAAAGTGCTGTCCAGAGTCTGAACCCAAAAAAAAGCTTAGATGCCTTCTTTTTCAAATAAAGATAGAAAGAGAACAAAGAAAAATTGATAATAGGAGTAAATTAGAAAGTTGCTCAAAATTTCATGCTCTATCTGAATCACGAAAGAAAAAAATTGGGTTCAGTGTCCCTTTAAATATAATTTAAATAAATCTAAATACAATTCCTATCATTAACTAAATTATTCCTATTTAAAACTAAATACTTACCTATACAATAAACCCTAAGCTAGCTACAGTTTGTATTTATTTTAACTAGGTAGAATAGTTACTAAATAGTTATTAACTATTTAATAACTACCTAGCTAAAATAAATACAAATTGATCTGTGAAATAAAACCTAACCTATGTTACACTAACACCTAACACTACACTACAATTAAATAAATTACCTACATTAAATACAATTAAATAAATTAAATTAGTTAAATCACAAAAAAACACACACTAAATTACAGAAAAAAAATTACAGATCTTTAAACTAATTACACCTAATCTAAGAGCCCTATCAAAATAAAAAAAGCCCCACCAAAATAAAAAAAACCCTAGCCTAAACTAAACTACCAATAGCCCTTAAATGGGCCTTTTGCGGGGCATTGCCCCAAAGTAATCAGCTCTTTTACCTGTAAAAAAATACAAACAACTCCCCCAACAGTAAAAACCCCCACCCACACAACCAACCCCCCAAATAAAACCCCAACTAAAAAAACCTAAGCTCCCCATTGCCCTGAAAAGGGCATTTGGATGGGCATTGCCCTTAAAAGGGCATTTAGCTCTATTGCTGCCCAAAACCCTAACCTAAAAAATAAACCCACCCAATACACCCTTAAAAAATCCTAACACTAACCCCCGAAGATTCACTTATCGGGAGAAGTCTTCATCCAAGCGGCAAGATGTCCTCAACGAAGCCGGCAGAAGTGGCCCTCCACATGGGCAGAAGTGGTCCTCCAGATGGGCAGAAGTCTTCATCCAGACGGCATCTTCTATCTTCATCCTTCTATCAGCCAATCGGAATTAAGGTAGAAAAAATCCTATTGGCTGATGCAATCAGCCAATAGGATTGAACTTCAATCCTATTGGCTGATCCAATCATTTAGTTCTCCTATCAGTTCTCCGCAGCTCGCCTTTGGAGAGGTGCACATGTGCGCCAATATTTATCATAAAACCGGTAATATTTGTAACCTAATCAATAAATGCACTTTAAGTGACACTTAAGTGACAATTTAGTGGGGGTTTTTGTGATGTAGCTAATTTAATTTAATTTATTTAATTGTATTTAATGTAGGTAGTTTATTTAATTGTAGTGTAGTGTTAGGTGTTATAGTAACTTAGGTTAGGTTTTATTTTACAGGTAAATTTGTATTTATTTTAGCTAGGTAGTTATTAAATAGTTAATAACTATTTAGTAACGATTCTACCTAGTTAAAATAAATACAAACTTGCCTGTAAAATAGAAATAAACCCTAAGCTAGCTACAATGTAACTATTAGTTATAGTGTAGCTAGCTTAGGGTTTATTTTATAGGTAATAGGTAAGTATTAGTTTTAAATAGGAATAATTTAGTTAAAGGGGCATGAATCCCATATTATTTCTTCCACAATTTAGAAAGAGCATGCACTTTTAAACAACTTTCTAATTTACTTTTATTATGTAATTTGCTTCATTCTCTTGATATACATTCCTGAAAAGCATATCTAGATATGCTCAGTAGCTGCTGATTGGTTGCTGCACATAGATGCCTTGTGTGATTGGCTCACCCATATGCATTACTATTTCTTCAACAAAGCACATCTAAAGAATGAAGCAAATTAGTAAATTGGAATGTTGTTTAAAATTGTATTCTCTATCTGAATCATGAAATAATTTTTTGGGGTTTAGTGTCCATTTAATGATAGGAATTTTATTTAGATTTATTAAAATTATATTTAAGTTAGGGGGTGTTAGGGTTAGACTTAGATTTAGGGGTTAATACATTTAATATAGTGGCGGCGACGTTGGGGGCGGCAGATTAGGGGTTAATAAATGTAAGTAGGTTGCGGCGACATTTGGGGCGGGAGATTAGGGGTTGATTGGCTGTATTGTCCTAAACAATAAGAATGGGAAAAGAAGAAGACCATAGAATAGGTATAAATATTCTCACAAAATGCAATGGGGAATGTAATTAAATATAGAGAATACATTATATGCATTTAACAGGCATAACACACACACCTGACACTTTCTGCAATATTTGTATTGTATTGGTTGCAGGTCCAAATAATGTTCCTGCAGGGAGTTCAGTACCAGCTGTGTAGTATCAGGTGTATGGATTACAGGGAAGTAGAAAATGCAGCTATATTTAGTGATATGACTGTAAATGTCTATTTGATGTAAGGATTTTTATAGGGCCCTTTTATGTCCCTTTAAATATTCACTACATACAAACACAATTGGGAAAAGTCTGCATCTGCATGCACAATTTATCTATATTTAGCAACAACAGATTGAAAGTTCCTAAACTTCATCATTTTAAAGGGACATAAAACCCCATATTTTTCTTTAGTGATTCAGGTAACACAACTTTAAATAACTTTCCAGTTTACTTTTACTTCTATTATCAAATTGCCTTTGTTTTCTTGTTATCCTTTGTTGAAATTTAGAAAGATATCTTATGCTAGGCCGATAAGCTTGCTTTATTTAAGGCATTATTACATGCAAATTACCCCACGTGGCATTCACAATTCCGAAACCACAGATTCCAAACAATACTCTCATTATAAAAAAAAACATACATACAGTATCTCACAAAAGTGAGTACACCCTCCCATATTTGACGACTTCACGGAGCTGGTGGATGTTAGAGACCTTGCGCTCCCCCACCTTCCGTTTGAGAATGGCCCACAGATGCTCAATAGGGTTTAGGTCTGGAGACATGCTTGGTCAGTCAATCACCTTTACCCTCAGCTTCTTCTGTTGGAATACTGCCCTGCGGCCCAGTCTCTGAAGGGAGGGGATCATGCTCTGCTTCAGTATGTCACAGTACATTTTGGCATTCATGGTTCCCTCAATGAACTGTAGCTCCCCAGTGCCGACAGCACTCATGCAGGCCCAGACCATGACACTCCCACAACCATGCTTGACTGTAGGCAAGACAGACTTGTCTTTGTACTCCTTACCTGGTTGCCGCAACACACGCTTGACACCATCTGAACCAAATAAGTTTATCTTGGTCTCATCGTACCACAGGACATGGTTCCAGTAATCTATGTCCTTTATCTGCTTGTCTTCAGCAAACTGTTTGCTGGCTTTCTTGTGCATCATCTTTAGAAGAGGCTTACTTCTGGGACGACAGCCATGCAGACCAATTTGATGCAGTGTGCGGCGTATGGTCTGAGCACTGACAGGCTGACCCCCCACCCCTTCAACCTCTGCAGCAATGCTGGCAGCACTCATACGTCTATTTCCCAAAGACAACCTCTGGATATGACGCTGAGCACGTGCACTCAACTTCTTTGGTCGACCATTGCGAGGCCTGCTCTGAGTGGAACCAGTCCTGTGAAACCACTGTATGGTCTTGCCCACCGTGCTGCAGCTCAGTTTCAGGGTCTTGGCAATCTTTTTATAGCCTAGACCATCTTTATGTAGAGCAACAATTCTTTTTTTCAGATCCTCAGAGTTCTTTGCCATGAGGTGCCATGTTGAATTTCCAGTGACCAGTATGAGAGAGTGTGAGAGAGATAACACCAAATTTAACACACCTGCTCCACATTCACACCTGAGACCTTGTAACACTAACGGGTCACATGACACCGGGGAGGGACAATGGCTAATTGGGCACAATTTGGACATTTCCACTTAGGGGTGTACTCACATTTGTTGCCAATGGTTTAGACATTAATGGCTGTGTGTTGAGTTATTTTGAGGGGACAGCAAATTTACACTGTTATAAAGGCTGTGCACTCACTACTTTACATTGTAGAAAAGTGTCATTTCTTTAGTGTTGTCACATGAAAATATATAATAAAATATTTACAAATATGGGAGGGTGTACTCACTTTTGTGAGATACTGTATATGCGTGATCAGTGAGCAATATAAGTATATTTGTTTTTGTTGTATGTTTACTTCTCTGCAAGGATATATTGATAATAAAATATATTGTTGGCAAAGCAGTGATATACAAGACCAGAATTTTCTCTTCATTACCCATGGAACCAAGTGGGCTTAGGGGCTTAAATTCAGTAGCCTAGATTAATTAAAACCTGTTTGTGACGTTAAAAGGATATGAAACCCATATTTTTTCCTTCATAGTAAAGATAGAACATTTAATTTTAAACAACTTCTTTTTATTATCAAAAATGCTAAATTCTCTTGGTATCCTTTGTAAATCTAGCAGCAATGCACCACTGGGAGCTAGCTGAACACATTGGGTGAGACAATAAGAAAATGCATATATGTGCAGGGACCAGATAGCAGGTAACTCCCAGTAGCTTGTATGTCGGTGGTCGGTCACATACCCTCAAACATCCACTAGATATAGTGCAGGTCTTGCCATAATTGATGCATGCAGTACTAGAGCATCTTCACCGCTGCCAGCAAAGCTGCACTACTTAAACCCTTAACAACCACGGACATACAGCGTACGTTGGTCCTTAAGGGCTTAATATTTCATTTTTAAAAATCTCACAGTAACATCAGAACTTGAAAATTGCAATTCCTACCTATTGCAATTCCTATCTGCTCCCTCTGACTGCGCATGCTCTGTATGATGTAATCACACTCCACATATGTTGTTAAATAGGAATGTGTGGAATGCGATTATGTCAATCAGCAACATGCGCAGTCAGAGGGAGCAGATTCTGACTTGGAAGCTGTAGTGTCGGACTTTGCTGCCCAAACATATGCGCGCATGCACTGTTAGATTGCTTGTCACGGTGAGGAGGATAAAGGCTACACTGCATGGGGTTAAATAGATGCGATGTGTGGATGAAGGCTGGGATGAGGGAAGGGGGAGAGAGAATATGTGTAACCTCAGCCGGTATATAATTCCACCTTAAAGAACAACGCTAGGAGGAGACTCAAGGAGGGGCCAGAAATTCAATGTGACACGATAGTGAGAATATATATATATATATATATATATATATATATATATATATATATATATATATATATATATATATACTGTATGCAGGACACGCTGTAATTGTAGCCTTTATCCTCCTCACCGTGACAAGCGATCTAACAACGCATGCACGCATTTGTTTGGGCAGCAAAATACGACACTATGAGGCCTATTTATGAAAAATGTCTGTCGGACCTGATCCAACAGTGCGGATCATGTCCAACAGACATCGCTGAATGCGGAAAGCAATACGCTCTCCGTATTCAGCATTGCACCAGCAGCTCTTGTGAGCTACTGGTGCAACTCCGCCCCCTGCAGACTCACGGCCAATCGGCCGCCAGCAGGGGGTGTTAATCAACCCGATCGTACTCGATCGGGTTGAATTGTGGCGATCTCTGTCCGCCTCCTCAGAGCAGGCAGACAGGTTATGGAGCAGCGGTCTTTAGAAACACGGGCCCTCAAGCTCCGTTTGGAGCTTGATAAATGGGCCTCTATAGCTTCCAAGTCAGAATCTGCTCCCTCTGACTGCGCATGTTGCTGATTGACATAATCGCATTACACACATTCCTATTTAACATATGTAAAGAGCAATTACGTCATACAGAGCATGCGCAGTCAGCGGGAGCAGATTCTGACAGAACACTGGGTCTGCCATTTTAAACCTCACGGATCTTTGTCACAGTTTGAACGTCTGTGATGCTGGCTCTTTGGGCTCCATTTATCATTGTAATTCTCCTACATTAGTGCCTATAAATACACTGTCGTAATTTTTCTCCTGTTTATCAATGCAAAATAAATTAAGCAAATACGACCGCAAAATTCTCCCAGTCTAATCTCTCTCTCCAAGGCGTACTTGTGCGCCAAATAAAGCTTAAAAATTTGCTTTTTCAGTCGTATTTTTAGAAATAAGCCTCACTAATCGCCGAAATTCAGATTTATCATTATTTTGTGCCTTAGGATAACCTAAAATTCTTCTACAAATACGACCATGAAAGTTCTCCATAACTACTGAGGAGAACATTGAATTCACTCCACTTTTTTCGCGAGAGAAGATGGAATATTTCTTAATTTTGGCTGCTATTTCTTTGACAAGGGGACGTGAAAATCGTCTTGATGATGGCAAAGCAAATGAGATATGAAAAGATCTAAACTTCTTCTGTATAATATATTTTAACAATGATGAATGTGAAGATAATATATTTTTTTATTTTTTAGAATAAATATATGATTTAAATATAACAATTTGGTGTCCTATTCATTACTACCTGTAAAGTAAGACTAGTTTATCAGTCTAAAGCTAATAATATTACATCAATGTAAGACGTGTCACCACACCAGTGACATTTTTGGATATCTATAGGAATCAAAAGTTCTGCAGGCGGTGTGGAAGGAGATAAATGTATTATTGTTTAAAACTAGTGTTTGTATTATTATTATTGTAACATGTGTAAATAATATTTATGCTTTCTTACACATGATTAAAAAAATGCATTTATTGATTAGATTACATGTATTAGGTTACATGTTTTTTAATAATTTTAAAACAAAATAATTTTTTTTTATTTTATTACATTAAAATTACAAAAGTTTTGTATTTAAATATTGTAATACATGGTCAAGGGTAGTTTAAACAACGGTATTTAAATAAAAAATAAAGTAAGACAATTTTATACACAAAAAACAAGTGAATTTGGGAGTATTTCTAACAATAAATAAGGCGCATATGTAATACTAATGGCGAGATTTATCATTAATCCGCAGCATCTCGACTTTGGAAACTGATGTTAAAATACTACCGGTTTTATGATAAATATTGGCGCACATGTGCACCTCTCCAAAGGCGAGCTGCGGAGAACTGATAGGAGAACTGAAAGTCGTATTTCAAAAAATAATGATAAATGGAGCCCTTTGAGGTTAATTCATGCTTACCATTGTCTTTGGGAGCTTGAAACAAACCTAAGTTTTGATTTTTACAAAGAAACTCAAGAGTATGACATCAGCAGTATGCAAGTAGTACTTGTGTTACAATAAAAAACATTGAGAAAATGGCGGGGGCAGAGCAAGCCTGGAAACTGAACGGTCGCACTTCACTTCAGCTCTGCTGAAACTGCTTATAATTTTATTTAATTGACCGTCAGTCCAGCTTAAATTTATAATACAAGCATCCCTGATTCTTTAGAAGGTGTCAGGAATCCCTAGGACACTATGAGGAGAAGAGGGTAACTAGATATTGGACCGACTAACAATCAGACCGGCCAGGATCTGCCATTTTCTCAATCAAAAAAAGTAATACACCCTTGGGCTCTGAGCTTTCATAATTTTTATACAAATAAATTAAAGATTCACTAATATAAACAGACGTTTTTAAAGATCAAAATTACCTGGCAGTGTTTTACATTACCTCTTGGCGCTCACATATAACCCCCTTTTTTTGATTGTAATACTTTTACTTACAGGCCTTGGGATTGCCTGTTTTTATGTGTAGCCTTTGATCTATTCCAGCGCTTGGTTTTTCTTTTACCCTTCTCTGCCATTTTCTCTCCCGCATGGAAGACAGGGAACATGACCCCTAACTGGGAAGAAAGCGTTCGGCAGTTGTTGTGTACCCATTTCCAGAAGCTGGAACATACACGTATCCTGTTATTTCTATCCATTACCGGCAAAGTATCTCCTGAGGACACCCAACAACGTTTGCCCCTACACAAGGCCTCGCAGAACGTACCCGGCGAATTCCAGAGTACCACAGGCAGGACAGAACATCCAGTGCAAACCTCTAAAGCTTATAACTGGCCTAATGCAGCTACTCGCAGCCACGCTATCGATCACAGACCCCTACACTTGAAAGCGCAGGATGAAGCTCAGCAGGGGCAATCGTGGTTTCACGGCCCTGTGGGAAACACAGTATGTGACCGCTCACCGGATAAAAGTATGGCATCTGAGGTGTTTGTGGATATACAAGTGCCTGACGTGAGAGGACTATCCCAGTCAGTGCTACTACATCTTTATCTGCTTGCATATTCA
Organism: Bombina bombina; assembly: GCF_027579735.1. Taxonomy (NCBI): domain Eukaryota; kingdom Metazoa; phylum Chordata; class Amphibia; order Anura; family Bombinatoridae; genus Bombina; species Bombina bombina. The sequence goes on along the minus strand of NC_069501.1, from coordinate 203,957,811 downwards.
GCTTTACCTATGGAGCCTCAGCCGATGAACACAGTTGCGAGCAGACTGCCATTGCAGATCGCCCAGATAAAATCTCTAGCCCTGCGATCTGGTGTGGGGTGAAGAATTCCTCCTTTCTGTTTACCTTGTCACTACATTCTCAACCAGGTTAAAAATAAATATCCGAAGAGACTGTGAGTGACAATGGTCACCCTGCCTTAGACTTATAACACTGATTTACTGGTGTCCTTATTAGATTGTCATAATTTAATTATACTGACATGGTTCAAATTTTTTTGTCTCCTTTTTTTTCTTGTTTTTTTATACTGTTAGTTATATATGTTGCATCTGAGGAGCCTGATGAGTTACCTTCTCTTTTAGCTAAAGTTACTTGCCTAAACTTTGTCTTGTAAGGGCAGATGGACACAGTCAGGTTCTCCATACTAACTCTATATGTTCCCACTTCGTATTTTGATGTTCCTCATAGTTATTGTTCAACTATATTTTATGAAGGGTCAAATTACAATTTTTTCTATCCTAGATGCCATTTCAATTTACATACCTAAATAGACATATCTGGGCTAACTATCTCTAGAAATCCAGGTGCTTACTCCCATGAGTTCTGACAAATACAATATACCTGTCTACCTGTCATTCTGATGCTAATATGACTCGTTATAAGTATAGCCCAATACCATAATGGTTTCTCAAATGTTATATATCCTAAGGTGCCAAGATAGTTGACAGTGTTTTACTTTATAAATACGCTTAGGTGATGATGACTGAGACAGCTAATTAGCCAATATTTCTATGCCTCTAGCAATCATCTTTATATTTAGACCCATATAATAGTTACCCATTTGTACTCATTAATAGGACTTTGAACATGCATTATTTCATTTAGCAGTCATATGGAAAATACTAGTGACGTCACTAAATAAGTTGGCATTGTCAGCATACTACACGATGAGGGGTCTCTTAATAACTGAGAAAACTAATTGGACAATAATATTCAGCACTTAAAATGATCTTTTATTTATATTCACACTTTTATAGAAGTAACCCACCTGTGCTGACTATGAAGCTCAAGTGCATACAATATATTACCTAGCAGACTGACTCCGGATCATGCCAAACAGTCAATCCCGCTTGACTATAATGCAGCGTACTTTGTCTCTTTACATACTTTAGACCACCTTAAGACTAAGTAGCAGTCTATTTTTGACATTCATGCACATGTCTAGCCCAGCGGTTGCAGTGAGGTCTCCATGCAATTGACTACATAATTTGAAATTAACACTTTACTGTCTTGTTGGGTCTACTATATAGCTCCAGGAGCTAGTGTTTGCACTGTGGGCATTTGCGGATGTTTCGTCTCACCTTTCAATTCTGTTAAATATAGTGAGGAGTCACATGTTCACATTTTATTTTAGGCCAATGTTAGATCTTGTTTATTGCGTTTTCCTCCCCTAACAGTTATGTGTGTTTATTGATTTGCCTTCCTTGTTCCTGGATGTTGGGCCCACACCTAGGGGGAAGGAGCAAATGTATCTTTGAATTTTTTTTATTTTTTTTCTCGGAGGGGAGGTATTCTAATGTTTTACTAGATGTCCTTGTATTACCCTATCTACATTTTGCCCTCCATTTGTTTAACTTACTAAATAGGTCATCCTGTTCACCCTCTATCTTATTTTTGCCCAACAGTGGTCTAGGTAATAGTGTAAACTACATTGCAATGTCCTCCCCCTATGTGTCGCTGTGGGCCGCATTCATGATTAGTGACTGCGGCCACTACTATGCTGGGGCAGGTTGCATCCTTTTTAAACGCTTGAGTTACTTCTTACTGCTGGCTGGACCTGCACCAATGCCATACTGTATAGTCTTTCCCCTCATGATATCATAATGGAACTGCATAATCCATGTACCTATTGCTTTAGATCCTCAAGCTCTATTATGTTAGGTATAACATCAGTCCCCGTGCAATCAGCTCATCCATATGGACATGGCGTTTCACTTTCTTGTAGTTCGTTCACCATGAGTCAGAAAGCTGTTGCTTATATTACCCCTTTAAAGATACACAATTCTTTGATATATCTTGCTTACTATATTTTATTTACCACCTCCTCCCCCCTGTATATAATATACCTCCTACTTTAGGAGGGTTAACCTTGCAGTTTATCTTGTCTATACCACACCCCAACTACTCCCTCCATATGCACATCTTGCAGTACAACATAGGATTGACCATATTTCTTTTTCTACAGCTTGGCAAGATTGTCTAACATTTTTTTATTACCAGCTTTATTGCAGATTTTGAATCCATCACAACATATCTACATGTTTTCTCATATTACTTATGCACAGAAAAGAATCCCTCCTTTATAGCATTTCAATCTTTTCAGGGTCCATGAGTGGCCCCACCTGTTACTAGAGGATCTTACACTTGCTACAATTGTACTATTACATTTCTGCTGTTTTACACTTCTTATTGTTAAGATAATTTTGCCTGGGAACAATCGGCAAACTGTCATTCTTACTTTGATGTACATTAGCATATTATTGTACTTGTTGAAAACCTCAATAAAAATGTATTTAAAAAAAACTGAGAAAATGGCAGCTTTGTGTAATTGATATTATATAAAAACACATTGCAATGTTATTTTTTTTTGTTCAAGCAACAGCTCTGCATATTTGTTACTGAAAAGGTTGGAAGTTTAGTGCTGTTGTGACTTACTGTGAATATTGTTATAAAGCTAGTAGACCCATGATCTATAACCACTTTGAGGATGAAATATAGCAGAGGTTGTGCTTTTAAGCAAGGGCTTCATTCTAGTTACGTATCAGTGCTATTTTTTGTTAATATCCCTTGAGCGCAATCAATATTCTTATCTTTATTACTGTGTCCAATTAGGGGCTGATATAAATGAGCTGTGGCACATATCAACAAATCAATGTGGATCATGTAACTGAATGTGCCCCAACTTCTCTAGGGGGAGAAGACTTACAGGTAATGCAAAAAAAATAAATTATTAAAGTGCACTGCAAAATTATTTACTGGTGGGGGGCAAAGTATTAGCACTATTGTGCATTAACATCCCTTGAGCTTAATTAATAGTGATTCTATTTTTATGCTCATATTACAACTTCCAATTATTTGTTACTCCTCAGGCGATAGTATAGTGCATGCTAACATATGCATGTCAGATAGATTAACTCCCTCACATAATAGACTTATATGGGGCAAACTGTAAAAGTCATGACGGATAGCGATTAAGTGCTAAGCTTAAGGAGTGCAAAAAAATGCTCAAGTAGCGGAGTTTTTAATTTAGTTCTGTGCTATGTTATTTAAATGACACTTAACCATAAAACATTTCACAAATATATACACATACACACACACACACACATATATATATATATATATATATATATATATATATATATATATATATATATATATATATATATACTCTCACTGGCCACTTTATTAGGTACACCTTGCTAGTACTGGGTTGGACCCATTTTTGCCATCAGAACTGCCTTAAATATTCATGGCATAGATTCAACAAGGTATTGGAAACATTACTCAGAGATTTTTGTCCATATTGACATGGTAGCATCCCAAAGGGGCTCTATTATATTGAGATTTGGTGACTGTGGAGGCCATTGGAGTACAGTGAACTCATTGTCATGTTCAAGAAACCAGTTTTAGATGATTTGAGTTTTGTGACATGGCGCATTATCCTGCTGGAAGTAGCCATCAGAAGATGGGTATACTGTAGTAATAAAGGGATGGACATGGTCAGCAACAATACTCAGGTAGGCTGTGGCATTTAAACGATGCTCAATTGGTACTAAGGGGCCCAAAGTGTGCCAAGAAAATATCCCCCACACCATTATACCATCACCACCAACCTGAACTGTTGATACAAGGCAGGATGGATCCATGCTTTCATGTTATTTATGCCAAATTCTAACCCTACCATCTGAATGTTGCAACTGAAATCAAGACTCATCAGACCAGTCAACATTTTTTCAATCTTCTATTGTCCAATTTTGGTGAGTCTGTGTGAATTGTAGCCTCAGTTTCCTGTTCTTAGCTGACAGGAGTGGCACCCGGTGTGGTGTTCTGCTGCTGTAGCCCATCTGCTTCAAGGTTCGACATGTTGTGCATTCTGTGATGGTATTCTGCATACGTTGGTTGTAATGAGTAGTTATTTGAGTTACTGTTGCCTTTCTATCATCTCGAACCAGTCTGCCCATTCTCCTCTGACCTCTGACATCAACAAGGCATTGTCGTGCACACAACTTCCGCTCACTGGATATTTTCTCTTTATTGGACCATTCTCTGTAAACCTATTGACAAAGTCTGGTGGAGACCAGAGGAAACGCGTTGAGGCATTTTTGCTCTCCCCTCGCACAGGCTCTGAAACTGTAACAGGTGTGTGAAAGTTCATTAGTGACACTGCTTTCAACAAGTCTATTGTGAGCATAATTCATGAATAGATTTTCCAATATATTAAAAGTATGGTTACCAAATAAAAACTTGAGTGAGTGTTTCATTTTTAAATATATGTAATAACTCATGGCTTAGGGTTTTACATATATTTTATTATGATTTTAATATACTAGTCAGTTGTCATGAAAATATGTAGAACTATTTACCCCTGGCAACATATGGTAGTTCAAATTTAGTCAGACATGACTTTTAAAAATAACAAATACCTTCATTGCAATGAATAAACAAAATAAGCAGCTAAAGCTTAGAAAATATGAACTGGAAAAAATAAATACTCAGCTTACCGAGATTTGAGTAACAAGCAGAGGAATATTGAAGAAAAAGCTCACAGTCAGAGAGGCACAATCCTTTGCTTGGGAGAGAGAGCACTAAGCAGAGACGCTGCAGCAGCTGCTGGAAGCAGGGTGTGTGAGACACAGCTGATGAGGCTTGTGGGAGAGAGAGCACAAGGTAGAGACGCTGCAGCAGAGGTTGAGAGCAGCGTGTGAGAGACACAGTGGATGTGGCTCGTGGGAGTGACGTCACCCGGTAGTCAGCTGGAACTGAAAGTCCACTACAGAGCAGGTGAGAGTAGCAGGGCTCCGGATCCAGGGAGAGAGAGAAGCAGGCAAATTTCCCCAGAATCCACAGGAGAGAATCTTGCTTCACAGGTGCAAAAGGGATTAGCTCACAGGAAGTTAATCCAGGCTGGATACATCAATACCAAGCATTGGTGTGATGTATCCAGTGTAATTTATATGCACCTGAGGTAACCGCCCCTTAAAGAGGTATAATGTTACAGAAACAGCTGACCGGCTGTAGAACTAATTTACTAAGCGTTGAAGGTTCTGGTGAATCTGGCTGTGTTCGTTTCGTCTTTGGCTTGGGGGAGACTTCCATGGTGATATATTCACACTTTGCTTATTCTGTTTTTAATCTTGTACGTTTTATTCTTGTATATTGCACTTTTATCATTTAGTAAACACTTTTACTCTTAGAGAGTGTGTTGCGCTCTTGTCCTTTTTTCTTTTTCAAACCTTAGAGATGGTTGCGCATGAAAATCCCAGTAGATCAGCAGTTTTTGAAATACTCAGACCAGCCTCTCTGGCACCAACAACCATGCCACTTTCAAAGTCACTTAAATCACCTTTCTTCCCCATTCTGAAGTTCAGTTTGAACTTCAGTAAGTCGTCTTCACCATGTCTAGATGACTAAATGCATTGAGTTACTGCCATGTGATTGGCTGATTAGCAATTTGTGCTACCAAGCAATTGAACAGATGAACCTAATAAAGTGGCCGGTGAGTGAAATATATATATATATATACATACATACACACACACACACATATATATATATATATCAATCAAAGATAGAAGACAGCACTCTCTGGTATTAAATACAAAGGTTGTTTTATTTGTAGTGACGTTTCAGGGAAAGCTTCCCCTTCCTCAGCTATTATTACCCACATTCATGCACCCTTGCAAATTGTGAGACTGTTCGTGAGAGTGCACTTGTCCTATTAACCTAGTGTGTGTATATATATATATATATATGTGTGTGTATATATATATATATATACATATATATGCACACACACATACATATTTATATATATATATATATATTTATATATATATATAAACACACACATATATATAAGCAAAAGGAGTAAGATAAAGCACTCACTGGACTTCAGATAACTGTGTACAAATAAATATTTTGTACACATTTATCTGAAGACCAGTGAGTGCTTTATCTTACTCCTTTTGCTTATACTTTTTAAGAGCACCCTGGCACTAATAAAATCTTTATCACACAGACGGCTGAAGTCCAGTGAGTGCTTATTCTAACTTTGAGACTATATATATATACACACACACACATATATACATATATATATGTATACATATATATATATGTCAGCATATTTATAAGAATCTCAGCAGTACTCTCCAAATAATATGTGAGTATATGGCAGGGTTATAACTTAATATATTTAACAATCTTTCTTTAAACTAAACCCACAATCAAATATGCATATACTAAGACAATAAAATTAATATAAATTCCTGAATTCTTTATTATTAGTTAATATCTATGAACACATTGAAATATATTTGTGGGAACTAGAATATGAATCAATATTATACGCATTTAAAAACTATTAAAATATGCTATGCAGAGTTCATACACGTTTACCTTATTCACCATAGCCTTTCATTCAGAGTTGCATTTAAAATATCGCAATGAGACTTAAGATAGCAGCTACTAACATTCAGCAATACAATTAACAGTGCTAAGTTAAACAATAGTACAATATACACTTCTATTAAACATCAGAAATTGTATACAGGTAGCCCTCAGTTTACGCCGGGGTTAGGTTCCAGAAGGAATGGTTGTAAATTGAAACCGTTGAAAATTGAAACCCAGTTTATAATGTTAGTCAATGGGAAGTGAGGGAGATAGGTTCCAGGCCCCTCTCAAAATTGTCATAAGTAACAACTAATACATTATTTTTAAAGCTTTGAAATGAAGACTTGAAATGCTAAACAGCATTATAGACCTAATAAAATAATCACACAACACAGAATTTATCATTAATCTAAGTTAAATTAACAAAAACATTTGCTAAACAGCATTATAAACATAATAAAAGAATCACACAACACAGACTTCACAATACATATATATATACAGGTAGCCCTCAGTTTACACCGGGGTTAGGTTCCTGAAGGAATGGTTGTAAATCGAAGCCGTTGTAAATTGAAACCCAGTTTATAATGTAAGTCAATGGGAAGTGAGGGCGATAGGTTCCAGGCCCCTCTCAAAATTGTCATAAGTAACACCTAATACATTATTTTTAAAGCTTTGAAATGAAGACTTGAAATGCTAAACAGCATTATAGACCTAATAAAATAATCACACAACACAGAATTTATAATTAAACTAAGTTAAATTAACAAAAACATTTGCTAAACAGCATTATAAACATAATAAAAGAATCACACAACACAGACTTCACTTGCATTTTTCTGCAAACATTTCTTTCTATGCATTCCAATCTGGACTGATTTATAGACAGGAAGATCTTGAAATCTGCTCGATAGCTCAGGTCTGGTTAAACTAATTAATTTCGGCTCACTTGGCTTTGCTGCAACACTAGCGGACAGCTCCACCTACTGGCTATTTTAATAAATGCACTGCTTCTCAATGCTTTTCAATAGCAGTCACATGACTGGAAAAAGGTTGTTATTCTGAAACGGTGTAAATTGAACCACTGTAAAACGAGGGCCACTTGTATATTATTTGTGCCAATAGCCAAACTCTGAATTATAACTCTATATTTGCACAGATAAAACAATTTAGCATTAAGGATATATGTTTAACAATACATAGACTATGGATATGAGCTAAAATACAAACTGCTCTTTAAATTAATTTACGACAGCAATCTTTTAATACATTACCAAGATGAATACCAATCGATATCCAGTATTTCTTAACAGGAACAATCTCACCTTAGAATACAAAAATTGGGGATATCCGCATATGGAGCATAAAAGTAGCTATTTGCTTTATAATAGCTGCAGCAGTTATTTTCCATCAGGATTAGCTAGAGTTAGCCAGCAGCCTCTTTTTCCCTCTATGCTTGGGGTTAAATCATCTGATCTCACCCCTCCCCTTTTTTTGATCAGTACCCATCATTGGTGAGATTGGAAACGCCCAATCCGAAGCCTGTCTCGGATTGGCCCTTTGAAACTGAATATGGATTGGTTCATCTGGGAATGCATGTTGTCAGGGAGATGCGTCCCTGCAACAACCAATCGTCTCTTGGCTGTAATACCTGCATCACAACACCGGATTTTGTCCATTGGGGGCAGCATGACAACAACACAGCAATACATTTCACCATCCAACATTTTTAACAATTCAATATTTCTATGAAGTGGTTATTCATCAGACCATAATTTCCTGCATCAATCACTTACAATATTAATTATAGATGGGGGGTAGTATCATTTTTCTGATTATCTTAATATGAAACATCATGTGTCTTTAACATTATATTATATTAAAGTAATTTATATTGCTAACTATTCAAGATTGATAGCATTTAAAATCCTGATATTGCATTCATTTCTAACAAATTCTGAATACATGAATCTTGTCTATGGTCCATCTGAAATAAAAATAAGTGTTATTAATCATTTCTTTTTAGGTCCACAAATATCTATATTCATATTCTTAAAAACACAGAGGCTAAGACATTTTATGCTTTCAAAATATATATATATATATATATATATACACATTCATTTCTATGCAGTGTTCAAAATTATACAAAAATCTAGCAGATTATACATTGTTATATATTTATTCATCCAGATATCTCATTAAATCAGTTGCTCTTATAATTTTCATTAGATTTCTAGAAAACAGAGAGAATTTAAAAAAAAAAAATGTTTTTATCTCCAAAGTCCCTGGTTCAGTGTTATCCTCCCCCAGACATAATGTCTGCATTACGTATATTTAAGTGTCAGAGTTACATAGCAGGGGTCATTTGCATTTGAATGTAAGTGGTCACATTCCCACAAAATATATCACTTAAACCAGACTTTTAGGCTATTCTGTGAGGAGTAGGAATTGTATCACACATTTCCAGGTAGTAACCATATGGTCTTTTGAAATGGCTGTTAAAGTTAAATAAACCAAATGTTTTATTGTTCTCACTTGGATGTTTAAAATAACTTTGCCTACTAAATGGGGGAGGAACT